>NW_018021040.1:0-84007 GCF_002006095.1 Pseudomyrmex gracilis
ACCAAGAGAGGGGGAAATCCACCGTGGTGGGGGAAATCCACCGTGGTGGGGGAAATCCACCGTGGTGGGGCGATGGCGCCAGAAGTGGTGGGGGGGCCAGGTGGAGGGGGTTTGTTTTGACGCGCCATACGTGCCCACGTACTACTGCTGTACGAAAATATTTTGAATTAAAAAAATGCAATCGGGCTCTTTTTATCCAACCAATGTGGAACATGTAAATTCAGCATATATGTTAATATATTTTACATATACGCTACGTTAAAAAAATATGAACGCGCGTGTGCAAGATAAATGCGCGATGCATCGGGTCTCTCTCTCTCTCTCTCTCTCTCTGTGTCTCTTCAAATATACATCTACATCACTTTTTAAGCAAACTACGTCTTGGAAGCCAAGCAACTTATCTTATTTTTAGATCTGAGACTTTGATTGGCCATTTATTGGCTCTCTCGTCTGAGAGAGAGAGAGAGAGTTCTTGTGAATGCCCCATAAAACTCCCGACCGCACTTCTTACGTTCACATTTAAATCCTTATCTGGCCGAAGATCATCCTTACTCCTGCTCAAAGCCATAAATTCTGGAGCCGAGCGCGCGCGCTCCGCCTCACCGGCATGTCGATTCACCCTCGACACGACCGACGAACCTGTGTTCACCCTCGCATTTCCCGCCCACCAAGCCCGCATACATTCACTCGCTTCGAGCTTGGCTTTACACTCATATAGTAACACGGTTGCGTTGTTTTCTTTCTCCGCAGAAGCGAAAAGCGGCACCGTTATCAAGCACGGCATCGAGCGTGACGGCATCGATCATCCCGATGAGGAGGAGAACCGCCTTTCGGTCGAGAAGATCGCGACAAGTCGCGCCGGCGGCGTCGAAATCGTCGGCTTGCTTCGCGGCAACGATAACGTAACGGGAAGTCTCGAGGATGTGACAACACACATTGCTTTCGTGACCGATTACGCGAACTCGACGAAAGATACGTTCGTTACGACGGAGGAAGGTCATTTCGACAATACGTCAAAGAAATATACGGGAGACCAGGTAACGATGTTTGCTTCAAGGAGAATCGAGTACTCGGATGAACAGGCGGAAGAGGCGACGTCGGACGTACTACGAGGACGAGGAACAAACGAATCCGCGATGGAGAAGCCGAAAACCGACTGGCTTACGGTTATGTCGGTTGAGAAGAAAGAAAACGTCATAGAAGTGAAATACGACGAGCAAAGAAACGTGGAAGACATCAGAGCAATTTCGTTTCAAGTACCGCCACCGGACGAAGAGAGGGTAGAGGATTATCAGGATAACCGACAGCAACAGGGAGTAAAATCGAGCGTCGACCAGCTGGACGAAACGAGAAGGCTCGTCGAGACGAGAAAGAATCAATCCAGGCCGACGAACAATTTGCTGTTAACCGGCAAGTCGACAAAGGCCTTCTACGAAATAAAACCGTCGATCAGAACGTTGGAAACGCCGGAACGCAGTCGCGACCATCAGCTGCAGCCGACCACCCACAGAACGCTGTCGGGCAGACGGTTCGTTTTGCCAACCGTGGACAGCGCCATCGGGAAATTCGGTCCGTACTTCGAGGACGGCAATCAGGAGACGAACGTTACAGCGAGAATCGGCAGTACCGTTTTGCTCGACTGCAAGATCGGCATGCTGGGCGACAAAAAGGTGAGTGTCGCTTCTAACCTAACGTTAACCTAACGTTAACTATTTCTTTGACGGTCGCAAAAGAGAGTTTTTGTCAGGCGATGAAGGATAATCGCGAGACGCGGTAACTTGAGAATTTCGTTGCAACTTTACGATCGTCGCGACGTCGCGCGACGTATTGGAAATGGCCGCATTGGAATGAGAAAAAGGAAAGAAATATATATATATATATATATATATATGTTCGTTTTATCGATTAGGTTGAACGTCGCGGCGCTACGAGAACTGTAAATGGTAGCTTTATATATAGATCTAGCTGATGAGAGAGATCGTATGAGTATAATCGAATTGCAATTGATATTGATTAATGTATCGATTCTGCGGCATTTTGGTGCGCAATCGACTAACGACGTGTCACATCCCCGATTTAAAATTTTTTGCTGTTGTTAAAAAGCGCGAATTACGCGAGAAATTTCATCGGAGAAGGAAATTAGCGCGTAAAGCGGGGCTGTTATTAGATCCATCTTATTAGATCGCGCGCGCGTCTGTAGGAAAAGCGCAACGAAGCCGAGCGAGACGCGATGTATGAGAAACGATGCAGCTGCGAGCGAGATTATAATTGCAAACATCGTTTGTTAGTGTCCGCCGCGTGTACACTCTCTCTCTCTCGTCTGTCATGTCGTTGAGAAAGTTTTCGCATTTCAATCAGCGCCGCCTCTCGGTATCTCCTCCCTCTGGTCCCTCTTTCGGGCCCGTGATTTCTCTATGTCCATTTGCTCTTCTTCGTTGGCGAGAGACAACATAAAGTTTCGGACTCTCGCCCGAGACACGGGACTCGCAGCGATTCCCGTGAGATTCATATTCCACGGAATACGTAATGCGAAACCGATTGCGATGGGACGGGTGTACCGAGGAATAGAAAACGAGTACCTTTGATTTCGCTGTGTGTGTACGTGTGTGTGTGTATGTATATGAGATTTCGGTATTGCGTGCGTGTGCGCAACGGGAAATAGCAAATACGACTCGAATGGGACACTTAATTATGAAATGTCACTTGTGCCCAAGTCCGTTTCCTTTTAGTGAAATGACCGCTTCAGGAGTCGAAGAGAGAGAGAGAGAGAGATAGAAAGAGAGAGAGAACAATCGAGACATGCTGTTTCGCGTTATTTACTCGCACGACGCACTACTTCGATTATAACGTTGATATAATTTATCACAGACGTGGGAAAGCGCGTCTCGGTCCAAAGTTGTAGAGCCTTGAACTTATAAAACTATTTTATAAAACTATTTTGAAAATGTCCTTTCTCAAAAGTTGAAGATTAATGTGATAGAATTACGCGAGCGCGCGCCGACATCAAATTGAGAGTCTCGATATGTTCTCTGACACATTGGATATTTTATTGACACACAATAACTCGCACGGAACTAACAGCCACACAAAGCACGTTGTTATTTACGTTTAATAAAATCTATAAATCGGAAATAAAATTATCTTATTCTCTCGCGTACGCGTTTTTATTTATTATCTCCGATTACAAACCTTGATAGAAGTGACCGTTTTTTTTTTTTTATATAGAAAAAAAAAGAACATTAGTTTCAATATTTATTTTAGCGATGTTTCCGATTGGCGGCGTTTCGATCGACGTTGAAAAATTTCTAATCTTGTTTTGTTCTTCGCGCTTCATGCGCCGCGCCATTTCTCTCTCTCTCTCGCGCGAAAGTTGAAACCTTGTTAATTCCATCGTATTAAGAATTAGTAAAGCAGTTCTTCTCGTACACTTGGCGACTTTCATCGGGATAACTTTTCCGGCGAACAACAAATTTAATTCGGGCGACACGTAGGGACCGCTTGACTCGTCGGAGAAATTATTTTCCTCCGGCGTGTGCGCGCGCGCGCAAGAAGTTCTTCATAACGTAATTTGGCGCGCGTCTACAAAATCTCTTAGACGGTTAATATTTCCGTCACGAGCGTTAAATTTTCAAAGGATAATGTATAAAGCAGCGTCGCTTTTCTTGTTCGCAGGTAACGTGGCTGCAACATAGCAAGGACTCCATTCGTTTGCTGACAGTGGGCAGAATACAGTACAGCAACGACCAAAGAATTAGTCTTAATTTTCGGTAAGTCGTGTAAACGCAAATATGAGAGTTAACGACCCTTGTGTCATTTCATGTTTCTTGTCAAATTTCGCGAATGGAAATCCCGGAAGATAAAATAATGATAACACGCGGCGGGGTTGTGTTGCAACGGCGACACATTTACAATTCAAGAGTGAAATTGCTGATAATGTTATCGCGTAATTCGTTATCGCGTTCACGCGAGCGGCGAATCGTGTCGTCGCAATCTCGTCGTTAGCGTCAAATTATTACGCTTGATTTTTTTATCGCGTCGTCGAAAATAAATGCGGAGGGAAAGAGAGAGAGAGACTCCCTCGTCTCTTTTTTTCCCGTTGGAAATCAATCGTTTAATACGCCGTAAAAATCGCAGTCGGTTTTGTCATATACTTGTTCCGCAATTTCGTTCCGCCACGCTGCGTTTTGCTCACGGTGTCGTATATTGGTGGAACAAACCACCCTTCACCGGGGCGATAAAGTATCAATTTTTCCTCGTTGGCATTTCTACTCGACTATTGAATTGCAAATCGCGCGAATGCGCTAATGACGTAAGAAAATATATATTTTGCAACGATTTTCATCTTTCCGTCGGTCGGAGATTATCAGTCCTGCTATTTTCTATTATTATTATTATTATTCTTCTTCTTTTTTTTGTTCTCGCAGATATCCCAGCAATTGGAGATTACAAATCGTGTACGCCAGTCCGCGCGATTCGGGATTGTACAAGTGCCAAATTGCCACCCATCCGCCGCTGGTTAAGGAAATCAATGTCATCGTTACGGGTAAGTAAAATTCGACTTAAAAACTTTCTCTTCTAAACGATCTTTTAGACGCGCAATTTGCATCAGCATAAGTGAAAATAATTCTTTTCTTTGTTAAAAAAAGTTATTTTCCAAATAGCACTTGTGCGACACACGTTGGCGTGGAGTTTAATCCACCAAGATTTTCACATTTAAGTCGCGCGCGTGTAAAGCGTTTTCTCGCGCGAGGCAGCCAAAACCTCTTGAGGTCCGAAAGAGAATAAATTGCAGGATCGCTTTTCTCTCGGATCTCCCTTTCGCACACGGGTTTTCGCCCGCGCGGGAGAGAATCCTATTCGGAGACGAAATCGTATATCGGCCCCCAAAGCTAAACGAAGAAGGTCCGGCGAGATCCCTCGTGTGTTACGCAAAAGGAGGAAGGAAGGAAGGAATCGGAAGGAACGTCTGCAAAAGAGAAAGGAGCGAAACGTGGCAGCGTACGAAACCGGTATATTGCGCAGCGTTCATCGTTACCCCCAATCCCCTTATGTCGCTGATTCGGTTGCAACGGAAACCCGCATTTCTCGAAGCAGAGCACCTCGGCGTGCCTGGTAATCTGATCCGATCTGAGAGAAGGATCGCGGCAAGCAGAAGTGAACAAAATCCGCCATCCGGGAACGAAGTAGGACAGAACAAACCTTCTTCCCCCGCTCCTTCCCATCCGTTCCGGATAGAACAACATCGTCACACACATCGTCTTCCGTCTCTCCCGCTTAAATTCGAACTCTCTTACGTACCGCTATCGCGATCGTATGGTTTGCAATCCTCTGTGGCATCAACGTGTTACTCCGGTTGCCGAAGAAATCTCGTTTTCCACGTTGATGAACGATCATGATGGTGATTTAACCGACAGCACGCTCTCTTCGTGGGACGGAAGTAACTCCCTTGCGGGGAGATACTATCGGAATGACGGTTCCGCGAGGGGAGAGGAAAGAGACAAGACCGTAAAATTTCGCGTGACACATTCAGGGAAATAAAGACGCGCGCGCGCGCGCGCATCAATTGTGTTTAGTTTTACGAGCAATTATCTGTCTCCTTATTCTTCCACAGTGACGGGATCGATGTTTTGTTGTCGACGTTTGATTGTCGCGCAATTTTAGTTTCCACGTATTACCGTAGCTACAGATGAGTCAAACGTTATGTTTTTTTTTCTTTTTTTTTTTTTTTTTTGTAAAGTCTTGCAATTTGTAATATATATTTTTGTCTTCTCTTGTGCATGAGTCGTGCGAGTTAAATGCGAGTACAGGCGCGTCGCGTTACACGGCGCGATACGCGCGCGCGAGAAGCAAAGCGCTAATAAAATAAATTAAATGACGGGAAAAGGACGTGCAAAGTTCATGCCGCGCGTGCAATCCGGCCCACGTTTGCCAGAATGCAACGGTCGGAAAACAACGAGCAGAATGAACTTTCGGAAATTTGAATGCGCCGTGTAACCTCTGTTTCATTATGTGCAGAAGCGCGCGCGATTTCAGCGCGCAACATCCGCGTGCGCGCTCTTCCCGTGTAGTCGAGTGTACATAGGGACAAAATTACTTTTCCGCACGACTCTCTTCGCGCGCGGTGTTCTTCCGGTTTTTTTTTTTTTTTTTTTGTAAAAATATACCGAAACTCCGTCGTCGTCGTCGTCGTCGTCGTTTTCGCCCCTTCAATCCTCTCGCATGAGCCATCTCGCACATAATGAGCTCGACGTCGAAGAATAGTCCGAGTCGTAAATCCAACGTAACGTAAAAAGAGAGAAAGAGAGAGAGAGAGTGCATAGAGAGTGCACTTTCTTTAATCCATTATATCTCAAACTTAAATACAGAACTCTGTCAAGAAAGAAATTATGTTGAAGAATATCTTAGAGAGAGTAAAGTGAGATCTTGTGATGTGCAAACACGTCACGCGCGAAATTACACGAGATTGTGAGAGAGAGAGAAAGAGAGAAAGTATTTTAGATTATAGAAAAAATGCACACTCTTGTTTCTCTCTCTCTCTCTCTCTTTAAAAAAATAACTATTATATCTGCGTTAAACGCGTTTATGCAAATGTAATAAAATAATTTTTAACACCTTGAGGCCCTGAGAGACATTAACTTCACGTTCCGACGAAACGTCATATTATTTACCGGGAACACCGCCAAATGCGAGCAAAATACGTCGGCATTAAATACGTGTATTTAAACGAAATTGTAGAAAACTACCGGCGGCTTTTGAGCTTTTAATAAGCTCGCTAACGCGCACGTATGTATAAGCCTGCGTATATATTTAAAAGTAGAATTAACACGGAGAAAATATGCGTTTTACTCTGTCTGAAAAGCAACAACAAACTTTTCCGTTCATTATATTTCAAAAATAGACCACGAGAAGAAATCCGCAAATAGCTCGCCAAATATTTTCAATGCGTATTACGAATATATAATGGATTAAACCCGAGAGAGAGAGAGACAGATAGATAGATAGATAGATAGATAGATAGAGAGAGAGAGAGAGAGAGAGAGAGAGAGAGAGAGAGAGAGAGAGAGAGAGAGAGAAAGAAAGTTTGTTGTGCAAATATAAATTTTTAATTATATTTAATTTATTCATTGTGTACACGTATATAAATGTTACCTCTTGTATAGTGTTATGATACATGGTTTTACTTGTAACACACACACACACACACACACACACACACACACACACACACACACACACACACANCACACACACACACACACAGACATTCTCAGATGTTCCGAGAGTCTTTTTCACTTAACAACAACGAAATGCGTCAGACTAACTTAGTCAGCATTTGGCTCTAACACCGTATACACTGTACAAAAAAAAGAAACCTTATCTGTCTAAAATACTGATAAGACGAGAGAAAGGATTTGTTCCTTGATGCTTGTTAGTTGACTTAAAAAAGGACTGAAGAACGAAAGTCCTTTCTCATCGTGTTATCTCGTGTCGCGTGTGTGAATCGGCGAGCAGGTTTTAGCGCGAGAATGCGATTCGTGCTTACAGCTGGCTAAATAAGTTGGGATTGTGACTACAAGTGGTACGTTCTACGACACATACGCGCAAAATGACCCTTATCGAGGGCAAAAACAAACGGAGAAAGATGGGTCGTATAGAAAGACGAATCGTGTAGCTTATATTTCTTTTATTTGTCGTGAAAATAAGTAATCGTAAGAATTGAGAATATCGAAACGAAAGCTTTTGCTTTCGGGAGAAAACGTGAAGATATTGACACCGAAAATCCATTAACCCTTAGATATATACGCTTAATATTTAATTATTTTGTGTGTGGAAATTGTTGGATTTTCTATTATTCTATTTGAAGAGAGTAATTCCTTGATGCAATCTTTTACGGTTGAGGAGAAAGAAATCGAGGTTCGAGTAGAAGAAAAATTTCACCTTACAATCGGTTTTGAAGAGGGGAGGGAAGAAAATTTAATCGAGATATACCGAACATGGTCGAGGAAAGGCGCTCGTAGAACGATTGCTCGACGCTGAGCTGCATTTTAATACGAATCGTATTTGAACAGTTAATTTCAGAAGAGAACGAAGATGTCGCGAGAACGAGGAACGAGAGATCAGCTGAGAAGTAATCATCGAAGCGTGGCGCAAAAATGATACTTTCCGCCTTGTTGGACGCCATTTGTTTCGCCAAAGAGAACATTTTTATCGGTTTTTTTTGCACGTATCATCGAACGAAAAGAAGATATCGAAATTTTACGAGCTTGTGAGAAACTTAAAGAATTTTTTTTATATTAAATATACAGGCGCAAAATATACGTACGCGTACATATTTCTCCGCGTTTGTTTTGCATTGCATGTACTTCAATTTAATTACAATGTAATCATAACGAAACCGGGAATCGCGCTCTGACATTTCGACCGTTGTGGAACGCAATCGGCTGTGCGAGAATTGTTCGGTCAGAAACGACCGAAAAATCGGTAATGAAACAGCATTCGGCAATAACCGAAAGATATTGAACGACATTTGAGAGGGGGCGCGATATTTCATATAATTTCCATCTCGTCTGACACGTAGCGTACAGCAAATGTGGAAAAAAGAGTTACGTGAAATACATGCGCCAGGTGTGCGATCAACTCGGCAAAATCCATTCTGTTTAATGGATTGGCGCGCGGATTTAATCACGCTGAAGGCACACGGATGAAGACTGACTGCATCGGAATTACTAATGCAACCTGAGTACGGCATTCATTTCGAGCGGTTTAACATGTGCCCCGCAATGTGTTTTAATATCCCAATCTTTCATTGGTGTGTTCTATGTTTTTTTGTTTGTTTGTTTGTTTGTTTTTTTTTTTTTGGTTTGTTTAAACCGCACACACACCGCAGCTGCATCCAGAAAATGAAAATCTCGATTTTACTTGATTAAGATGAACGACAACCACGTGCGGCTAATATTTTAGCTGTTTTTGCGCTCTAATGCACTCGCGATCGGGATGCTCTCTGAGGAAAAACTTTTTTCGGTTTTAACTTTATATACGATGGGTTTAAATTTTTCATAAAAATATTAAATATCGATCAATCCCGCGCGTACATACATACTCACGCGCGCGCGTGTGTATGTGTGTATGTGTGTGTGGAAGAAGCACGGAATTAAATTCTATAGAAATCGGAGCAAAAATATGATGAGAGACATCTTAAAAATTGTCACGAGATTATTGACGTTTTTTTGTACGTTGGTTGTGAACTTCTTTTATATTCGAAGACACACAAAGTTCCGGATATAGGAGAGAGGAGGGAACTTTGAGATATTTTGCGGTTGCACTTCTCCTTAAGTGTCACTCCGAAATTTGCTCGATTCCAGCTGCGAGAGATTTTAATAAGCGACGGCGCGTATAAGCTCGTCGGAAACGAGAAAGTGACGAAGTTCGGTATGGCGCGGGCGAAGTAAATCGAAGTCGCCTAGGATCGGCAAAATCCAATTTAAATAATACTATCCCTCTGACAACTTCGTCTTTGACGTGTCCCCCGGGGGAACAGCAAGCGACCGATTGCCCACCTCCTTCGCGCGCCACGTCCGCGTCGCTCTTTTTGCTCTCTAACTATCCGTCCCAGAGGAGCTTAAAAAATGATCCGCCAGAAGAAATTACGAACGCGCGCGCATTTCTTCGGTCGATATCTCTTCTCTTCTCTCTCTTTTATGTGTTTTTCTCCCTCAATTTCGCTCGAGACTAGATTAAATTCTCCATCGAATTCCGCAGCGTCTGTTCTCATCGGAAGACAGAAAGAGAGAGAGAGAGAGAAAGAGAAAGAAAGAAAAAAGGATTCGCTCCGAAAACGCTCACGTGCTGCGGTGCGCGTACGTCCCGCGGAGATTCCAACGTGTCGGAGCAAGTTGGAAAACGTCGGTGCGAATCCTTCCTGCGTTGTTATATAATTATTTAAACCTATGAAGAGAAAAAGGCTTGCGATAAATCGCAAACGGTGGTTTCCGCGTTTCTAAATGGGGCAAGTGTGAATGACAGCCGTCGTTTGCACGGAGACCGCTCGTTGGATTGGATCCGAAGCGCGCCGGTACGCGAACGTTACTCAGCAGGTTGAAAATTGGATCTGCCCTTTGGATACGTGAGACTCGAAACGTGATTACGTGGTCATTACGCGACACTGCCGCGCTTAGAAAGAATATCGACGTAGACCAGTAATCTGCGCGGCGGTCAAGTAGTCTCGTAGTAAACAAGAAAATGCGAGTTTCTAACGCCGTAACGTCGTCTTTATTTTTTATTCGTCAATTTCCAAGAGATCACTTCGATTTTGTTTGTTTGTTTGTTTGTTTGTTTTTTTTTTTTTTGAACGTCAATTTTTTCACCATTAGTAATTCAGAACGTTACGTACGGAGAAAGTTTCCCCAGGAGAAGTTTGCGGAAACATGTTCTACATTTCACAGCTAATAAAAACATATAAACGAATAAACAGGAATTCTACAAAACTTCCCCCTATATGCTTACATATGTATAAATATTCGCGGTTTTGTCATCGCGAGTCATTTTTATTCATATTCCTTATGAAAAAAAAACTAGTTTTGTGTTGCGCAAAAAGTTTTCATCCATTTTACAAACAGAAAAAGAAAAATTACCCCTCGCGATTTTTCATCGCGCGAGGTTATTAAAATTACGGGAATTGTTGGGAGATATTTTCTCTCACAATATTCATTTAAATTCTTTCGGGTTAAGTGTGTTTCAGATAAAAATTAGATAGATAATCTCTGTGAATTTATGCGCGATGAGAGAGAAAAAGAACTTCAAAATACTTTACATTCATAAATTAATAATCTCTTACACGCGAAATAATTATTTATCATGTTTGGTTTTTTCACGCGATTTTAACGCGATTTCATCACGCGTGAGAAGAAAGCTCGTAATTTTTATCGCGCGGATTTCCGACGCGACGAGATAAAAAGTTGAATTGTTTAAGATGCACAAAAAAAATGCGTCTAATGACCGTTGCCGACATTCTGACAAAATGTTTCTTTTCCGATTTGTCTTTTTTTGCCGCGACAAGTGACACGACAAGAAAAAAAAAAGAATTCTCAATTGCGTCATAGATCGTGCGATTTTATGATTATGTAGCTGTAAAACTCTCAGCGTGTAACTTACAAGAGCCTGATAACATATACATAAGCTGGACGAAAACGGTCAGAGAGACAGTCAGAGAGACAGTCAAGAAAGAGAAGTATCGGGACGAGTGGTGTCATCAAATTTGCATAGCAGCTTGAGAATCTCTGCTACTTGTACTTGAATTTTTACAACGAGCTCGCTCGCCATTCTTCTGCTTGCAAGACTGTCTCTTTATTTTCTTTCGAACGTGCTCCATATCTTTCCAAAAAAAAAAAAAAAAAACCCCGGATCGATATGTGCACGTATATTTCTGTAACGTGTTTTACGCATCTGATCACGCGAACAGTCTCGATTCTTTTTACTTTTGAAAACTCACGTGTGAACAAACGTCCGCTCCGTAGCGAAGAAACGGATCTTTTTGTCAACATCTTCTATCGCTATGGGCGATACGACGTAATCTCAAACTGATACGTTTCTCTTTCACGTTCGTCTAACCGACGCGGGAGTAGATAGATATAATTCCTGATGCTGTTGCGTTCTCTCTTTCTTTATGGGAAAAAACAACAGTAGAGTTTTAGTGAATTCTTTTCTCACGCGAGGTTTTTTTTTACTCTCATTCATTTGTTTTACTCTCATTCATCAAATTACAGAAAAATAAAAACACCTCGCGCGTATCAGTAAATAATTTGTATTTACTGATACGCGAGGTGTTTTTATTTTTCTGTAATTTGATTTTTTTTTCGATATTGTACATTTACTTCAATTTACCACAGACACAACAAATACGCGCTATTAATTAGATATATCACACCTCGCAAGTAACCTCGTAAGAAAGGAAATTGAAACACAGGAGTGCTCTGTGTGTTAGTTTATTATGAAGCAACACGAAGCAAACTCCCCAATCAAGAACGATTTATGGTGCAACACGCGTGTGTTCTCTCGATCTGTGTTACAGCACCGACTCTAACAATCAGCGACGATTCCGGGCGTATCTATTCCAAGGAGAGGCATCTGAAGGCGGGCAGTATCCTCAGGCTCAGGTGTGAGGCCAGAGACGTGCTCGAATCGCTCAACGAGTCCGTCGTTTGGACTAGGGGAGATGAGACGCTCACCGAGGATGTTAGGTAAGTGCTCGAGGCAAGCCATTGCTCCGTATTGCCGTTGCTTGTTTCCCCCCCTCCCCCCCGTTCTCCCCTTCTTCCCTCCTTCGATTCGAACGCGACAGTTGCGATCGCTTTCGATAAGTCGTTCTGACGTTTTCTCACGACCACCTGATAGAGCATTTACCACTGAATTGCCATTCCGGGCGATCTTTTTTTTCTCTTCTATCTCCTCTGTCGCCACACTCTCTTTGTGTTATTTATATATAGAAAAACTGTAGATTATACGGACGAATTATTTAAAAACAAAATACGAGAGAAATAGCGCACAGAAAAATTCGAATTTTTACGACAATTAAGTTTTACTTTTTGAAAAAAACCGAAATAAGCCGGGGCTCTCGGGGTCAACGCTCGATTCTTACGCAGTAAAAATAAAAGAGTCGATTTTATTCCGAATAAAAATGTTGAACAAAGAATTTTATAGAAAAACAAGATATATATAAACGTATACATATACATACATGTATCTACATATGTATGATATCTACATATCTGTATAGAAAAAGAGAGAGAGAGAGGAGAAAGAGAAGAAACGTCCTCGTGCACGCGGAATTCCGTGTGTCACCGCGGTATGCAAACTGTGGACAGAAATTCACGGCTCTCTCGATTTCATTTTCCAGCGAGAACAGGACGATGGAGATCACAGCGGGCAAGGAGGTTCTCGTGATAGTCAGTACCCTTATCGTAGAGAGAGCCAGCCCGAGGCATGCCGGAAACTATAGCTGCATGGTACCCGGCAAGGCAAAGACCACCATCGCGGTTCACGTTCTCAATGGTGAGTACGATCTTTTACGTGCACACGTGTGCCGCCGAACAGCGAGTTTCCCGCCCCCGCGCGGGAAGAGAGGAAGAAACGAGATTCTCCGCCAGCACGTCGGTCGTTACTTATCACAGCAGAACAAAGTTAATCCTGTAGTCCGGGAAAACTCGGCATCAGCGAGCGAGCGCGCGCCATGGATTAACAATTTTGAAACTTGGATTGTCGCGGCCCGTTCTCTCTTTTTGTTTCTTCCTCATCTCTCTGTGAAATACGAAAACCATTTCCCCTCCTCCGTCGCTTCGGAGCGATTTCTGCAGGGCGATCAAAAACCCCTCGACGAAATTGCGTTCTCAAACGATCAAACGACCACGTTTGTATGAAGATAGCCGTGTTGCTGCAAAAGTCAAAGTTAAGTACTTTTCAGAAGATGATTTTAACTCCATGCGCGGACACACGTACATAGCGACAAAAATGAAAGAAGAGAGAAAGAGATAATACATATTTTACTAAATTCTGCATAATTCTCTTTCTTGAAAGTAAGACATATCCGTAAAATATTGTAAAATAATTGGGTTTCGTAAGAGTGTAATATATTTCTTACTAATCTAATTTTTATACAATTTTTTCGATAATTAGTAAAAGTAGAAAAATTTTCCAAGTGCAATCGAATCGTGATGTGATAACAAAGTGATTGGATTTCTGTTATGTTGTTATTTAAATAGAGTACATATAGTAGTTTACTATACAGATGTGTGTGTATGTGTGCGTGAGTGTAAAACAAAATCTATTGAAACGCGTATCTTCATTCGGATCGTGCGTGAGGACGCAATCTAAAGTTTCGAACAAAGAACTTGCACACAAGTTTTCTCTTTTCATCAATTTTTGTGTGCGCGTATCCGAAGAAGACGTTGTATCTTGAGAAAAAGAAATCAGAAACGAGAATGGCATTTGTCTTCGCCTTCATAATCCGTCTTGTTTTTTTCCCGACCGAAACGGTTTGATAAATGAAACGATGGGAATTTATGTGGTTTCTTTCCACACAATTACATCTAATAATTAACTCATCTGTCGAGTATTTCGTGCGTGTTCAACCCCTTCAATTGCTTTCTGCTTTTTGTTGCGATGAAGAAGTTCTCGCGCGGCAAAGGGGTTAGTTACTTATCAAACTTGAATGGGACTTAGTCGTCGCGAGGACGGTAGGAATACGAAACGAAGTATAAATCGCGAGGGATTTGCGCGGTGATTATTCACGGTTGAGCGCGTTTTTCGCTCGCCGCTATTTCCGACTGCAGAACGCGCTAACCGCGTGAAACATAAGCGCGTAGCATTACGATGACCGCTTTTTCTCTCTCTCTCTCTTTTTCCCTCACTTTCTCTCTCTCTCTCTCCTCTCTCTCTCTCTCTCTCTCTCCGGCAATGCAGAATGTTAATGTCGCTGTAGCTCTTCATTATATGACAGGACTCGCCACCGGCATTTCCGAAAATTTGCAAGGACGCGCTTAATTTATTCCGGCCAACCGCGCTCGCATGATAGGGAAATATTGTGCGTTTTATCACGCGCGCTACACCACTCACATAGGAAACGCCGTTTCCACGGTTCTTTACTATCTGGCGACGAACTCGGCAAAATGGATGTTCTGAGTATATTCCGTCGCGTTTTTCAGAAAACGACGGCGGAATGTCTGATTTACTGTCGAATATAAATATTTTGCGAAAGATCTTGCCGTCGCGCAGACTTTCGCGTTTCTAACTAACCAAATAACAAACAAATCCAGAGCAAACAAATAAAAAAATTTCTTCAAACTTCTGTGCAATTAATATTTCTATATTTCTTCCTCCTCTTTCTCTCTTTTTTTTCTCTTGCATATTTAAAGAAATATAAGAGAAATAAGAGAGATCTCGAAGCGAAGAAAAAGAAATATTGCAAATATATAACGGCGATAAGGGAAAAATTTCTTATTTGTTTTTTCTTTTTTTTTTTTTTTATGTTTGATGGAAATCTTGAAAGAACAAGACGTATTTGCGTGATTCATAGCGGTACTCGAAAAAAAACGAGCTATGAATCATAAATCCAACGTCGCGGATACGCGACACGTAAGACGCCCGAGGCGTAAGAGCAATGAAGAAATCCGTTGTAGAGTGTATGCCTTTTCCGACGAGCATCAGTAAGACCGGAAACTTTCTCTTTATCCCGTAATGCGCTTAGCAGATGTACCGAAAACTTGGCGAGAAACCCGGAGGAAAGGAAAGAATCTGTGTTCTCTTGCGACACATTATCTATTCGACGAGCTGATTCTCACACGGGCGTCGCAATCGTCGTCTGAATTGCTCAACCTATTTCGAAATATTTATTCGCGCGTGAAGCTAAGACGTTCAGAGAGAGAGAGAGAAAAAAAAAGCGGATGTACCTTCGATTTGTACGTCAATGACGACGAGCGCTTTTTATTTTGAGAAAAGAACGACGATCATATGTCTGTTATTTCTATTATTTGACGCGTTGAAAACATCGGTTTGTAGAATAAATTGCTATATTATATGTTTTTTTATCAAATTTTTTTTTCAAATAAAAAAGAAATAATCTTTGAAACAAATAACACAACCGGTGATAATCAACTTAGAAATGTGTTTTTGATAAAACACATTGTTTTTTCACAGTTGATCTTACAATAAAAACAAAAGGTATTGATAAGAGAAGTAGAGAAAGAGAGAGAAAGAGAAAGAGAAAAATATCTCTTCAAAGCTCGTGATCGCCGAGAAAAGCACAGAAGCAGAACAGATAAATAACAACTGTTACGTCGTTAATTAAGTTGTGTAACACGCACAATAAATAGTTATAGCAACTTAAACGATAATTCAAATAATAATATTCACTATACGCAATCACGATTGCACAAGAACGTGAAAATATGATTTTCATAACTACATAGACGAATAAAAAACCAGATCTGAAGATAATCAAAAAATTCAAACACAAAAGGCCTGTGAGAGAGAGAGAGAGAGAGAGAGAGAGAGAGAGAGAGAGAGAGAGAGAGACGAACGCAGACATCTGCACTTGTCTGAATTTCGTGATGCGTGTAGCGTTTTCTTCAAGAACGGAAATAAAGCTTTCAGCGGAGATAAAGCTCGAAACTAGTAGTTTTGAAATGTGTCTTCGCAATATAAAAAAAAAAAAAAACTGCGCGTAAAAGCAGAGGAGTGTACCGACAAGAACGGTAGAAAAACAAATAATCCACGAATCCTTATGCTTTTAGCCGTCTATGTGTACAAGACGTGTGCATGTAAACACAATATACAAAAAAAAAATAAAATGTTTACGATAAAATACAATACGTGTTACAAAAAAAGACTTGTAGTGTCTCTTCTTCTCTCTGTTTCCCATAATTTTTTATATTTTTGACTGTCGGAAGATGAATATAAAGCGTAAAAAACTCTACTTACGACGATTACGCTTTATTTTAAAGAAACGATAAAAAAAAAAAAAAAGAAGCAGAGACAACAAAGAAATTGCAGCTGAAAGGGACAAAATCATCGTTAGTATAAAAAAAAAAAAACCTTGTGTACATCTCACCTTGACAATATCAAAGCCTTTGCGAGGACAGTTTTGTATTTACACGACAGAATCGATGTACTTTTAGTAATATCACGGAAGAAGATAATCTCGACTCCTCTCTCGCCCGCTTTCTTCTCCTCTCCTCCCCCCCCCCCTCTCTCTCTCTCTCTCGGCAAAAGCTACGACCGTGTTTCGATGCAAATGACGGTAGCGCAAATCTTTACATTGACAGTACTAAGAGTATATTGTCTAGAGAAAAACGCGACCTCTTCTTCTCAAGGAAAGGCGATGTTTTCTCGATAGAATATCCGTGTTCTCTTTCGCGCTCTCCTTTTCTCTCTCTCTCTCTTTTTCTTTTTCTCATAATCTCAAAACATACCCTTTGATCTTCTTCTCGGCCGTATCATCTCTTCATCACTCGTGAATGCGCTTATTGTTGTTATAATGGCGCACCTTTAATCTCGCGCAAATCGTATTCTCTTAAGGTATTAATCTCTCTCGAGAAGTGATTTTAATCAGGAAAAATTTTACGGAGAGGAACTTTAAACATCTTGGTCAACTCGATAATTTATTTTCATTGCACAATTGTTACGGAAGCTTTTATCTTTATGAATTATGCAAATTGCACGCAGAAAATTCAACTTCTTCTCGCCGAGAGCTTAACGGTGCTGCTCCGAATAAATTCAGCGGAATAAACACTCGCATGTCTCGCACAAGCGCGTCAATTTATGTACGCGCGGTCTTTTTTCTCCTCTATCTATCGATATCGCGTACCTAACTGGCAAATGAAAACGTGTGTGTTTTTCGGTCGTCGCAATCAATCACAGAGATTTCTTTTTTTTTTTTTTTCAAACGGTCATTGGCACAATGGTTCGAGAATTAAACAACATCGATGACTCCACATAGGCGCAATCTTTATTCAACGTCACGTCGTTGTTCGCTACCGTTAGCAGTCTCGTGCAAACGACGACGACGACGACGACGACAACGACGACGACGACTAGGACGCACGTTTCATGGAAATGGAAATGCCAGCAGCCTAATGTGACGGTGGCATGGAAATGGAGCGAAGACCAAGGGGGTGGTTGACGAAGGGGGTAAGAGAGGCAGAGCGCGTCACCAGAGAGGGCAGTGAATACACCCCGGCGGGAAAAGGAAAGCGCGCGCGCGCGCGTTATCGCGCGACCACTTTTTTCGTCCATTTGCGAGCTTTATTCCGGCACGGCAGCGAGCTCACATCTGCTAAAGCGCGTCTAATGCTTCCTGACCCAAAGGCTCACATGCAAGGATAAGAACGGCGTTAACCTCGGACGGGCATAATAAGGCACTCGCGTAAGACGAACGACTTTGCGGCGCCGCCAGAGAACGAGCGCGTTGTGATATAGCGACTTCACCCGTTCCCCGATGTTGAGCTTTTCGCGCGATTTCAAATCCTTTCAATAATCCGAGACCGCGCGCTATATTGATATAGAAATTTAAAGTTTTCGTCAGAATCTCTTTTTCCGCGGCTTTGAGAAACTTTAAATATCACGGTGCACATCGTGAGTTCGCGGCGACCCGCGCAGAGGAAGACGCTTATTCGACGAGAACGTATTGTGCGAAACATATAATAATAATAATTACGTCAAATTGTGCACGTGCGCAAGATTGAAGAGAGAATTTGAGAAAAAAGTTTAATAAATATATATACGTTTAATATTGACTTTAATCTATGATAGATGGTATAATATTCAGATGGTGTAACATAATATTCAGAGAGAGAGAGAGAGAGAAAGAGAGAGAGAATGAATTTTTTTTTAAATTTTTTTTTACACAACATAACAACAGCGCAAAAAGCTAAGCATGGACATGAAATTTTCCGACATAAATAATTCCGACATATTTTTCTCGCGAACGCAACTATAAATTTTCTGTTGATCAACACATTGCTTTTTTCGCGATATAAACACGTTGAGAGATGTAACAAAGAGAGATATAACAAAAACAAACAATCTAATGTGCTATATACATATAAATTGCAAGCAGATTTGTAAGCACCAGAATATACATAATGAATTAAAACCGTTAATATCGCGAAAGCTTTATTTTGTGTTTTCTATAAAATGGATTTAACGTCAAAATTCGGCCAATCGAAGCGTCGCGGTTTGGTTTTAACTCGAACGCCATTTTAATAATTTCAGCTTTACTCTCGATTGTCAAAGCGTAACTTGATTTTGACCAAATACGAAGCACTCCGCAAAATAAATCGGATAAATCATGTGTACGTAGCCGTATAAATAATACATTGACTAAAACCAATATGTACAAATAAATCAGTTTTCACCGATCTCATTAGGCAAATGTGCGGAAATGTTGCGATTATATTTATTTATTTGATACAGTTTTGTGATCTTGTATCTGAAAACGTTATTTGCTATTTGTTTGTAATAAAGCCCCGTTTTTAATAGATCATAAATTACATTATTATAATATTTATTCTCCCGAATGGAAATGACAAAGGAGATAGAATAAAATATTGCGTAAAGGTTACTGTTTTGTTGTTATGGAAGTGTGTAAATTTTCAATGCGTGGGTATGTTTAAAATATAAGCTCTACAAAAGTTTTCACAATAAAGGTTTTTGCAACAAAGACTTGTTATTGCTCATGAATATGTGCGGAATGATAAACGGTCGACTTTATGGCTCTTAAGAGATTTATATAATCAGGATGTCCTTTGTGTGCGCGTCGTACATGTAAATTTTAAAAGTCCGTGTCTCTTCGCAACGACGGACGACGAAGCGAAGTTTCTTATATCCGAGAAATTCGCTCCGATGAGCGCCGAGACAAGCGCAAAAGTCTTCGATCGGAAATCTGCGATGGAATCTTATTTCACGAGCTGCTGAAGGCAGGATGGTTACGACATTCCGTCGACTATTTTCGGAAACTGGCGAGCTCTCCGCGTGAGAAATCGTTCTCGGTAAGATACAACAGCTCGGTGCCCTGCGGCACGATGTGACGTAATCCAGTAATTTCTCTTTCGCGTCTGGTCTGGTTTCGGGTGGTGAGCCCGCAAAGACGGGGGTGAAGGTTAGGCGGGGACCAATTAAAATGCCACCCGGCCTTGGATGCTTCTGTCGCTAATCAACTCGGAACCGCGCAATGTTTGGGTCATTAAGGTGCGCGCTCTCGGGACCCGAATTTCCAAGCTGAATATCTTTTAAGCCAATTATAATAGAACCCGAGAGAGAGAGAGAGAGAGAGAGAGGGAGAGAGAGAGAGAGAGGTTCTATTCCCTACGTTTACGGCGGACTTTAATTTCGCAACGGCAATAAAACACAGCCTTGATTAATCGATTCTGATCTAATTTCAGTTGACGTGCAGATAATTGCGCGACTATCACGTATTTTAGTCGCTGATTTGTTAACGAAATAACTTCAAGCGACAATTACGTTTAAGTAAACATTTTTTAAAATAAAGTAATAAAATATGTTTAGAGCAGCACTAATGTTTACCTTCAGCTGTCGAAATAAACACATATAAAAGACATTTGCCAATTGATACCTTTCTTTACGATCGCAAAAAAAGAAAACCGTCGTGAAGAAGACCGTCCCAAAACCTCTCGAGGTGTAGTGAGACAAAGTAATAGAGATGAAAGTCCTTTGGAACGTGGTTCTCGTGCCAGTTTTGTCCTCCACTCGGCAGTATGAGGTTTTCTGCGCAGAAACGTGGGGAAGTGAGCAATACTGAACTCTAGTACGTGATTGTGGTGTCGTAAAGAGTGGATCTGAGATATATATATATATATATACATGTATATATATATATATTTGGGGAATATATAGCCCAAATCTCGAAAGGAGCCGCTCCAATCTACGACCTTTGATTTTGACCCAATAATCGCCATTCGTTTCGCTTTATTACCGCCTTGTATACCGCCGAAACCTCGTATCTGCGGTCCTCCTGATAAGAGTCTCGATTTATTTTGAAATCGTGTTTCTCATTTAACAAAGAAATATATAAGTTGTAAATTGTCCACAGGATGACTCAAAAACCACCAATATCGATATCAATAAATCAACAATTCGATAGATATTTGTTAGAATAAAAAACTTCCGATACGAACACGTCGAGGCTACATATAACGTAATTTTTTTACGTTGTACTTAGAAGTGATCCAAGTTAGATTGCGAGAATTAAATAATGATCGCTCTGACACATAAATTATTTTTAACTTAAATTCTTTATATGTAATTTGTCATTTTTTACACATATTAATAATGAGAAGAAATTTTATCAAATCTATGTGAAAATTTAAAATTTTTTTACTGGGAAATGCTTTTGCATCGTTAAAACGAAATTAATTTAAACATATTGTAATTTGAACTTTTGTTAGATATATCGGAGATAGTTCTCCGGCTGCCCTTTAACATTAGACAAAGCATCTCCGAACCTCGCACCCGAGAGTTCAATCCTAAATCGAAAGATTAAATCTAAGATCCCGGCTTGTGGCCAGCCGAAGGACAAGCATCGGGAATTGGAATCCCTAATGCTGAACTAGCGGAATGGACAGCCAATAGGAGACTCTGTACTTTCGACATCGAGGATCGGTGAAACGCTCCCTTTTCTCTCTCGTCGAAAACGTTATAAAAATAATAATCAATGATTTGCGTATTATATTTTCTTTTGTACACATATGTAATACTATAGAAATATTGAAACACATTGCGAGATCGTAGGTATTCAATTTTTTTTCTTTTAAGTGTGTGTGTGTGTGTGTGTTATCGTGATATAATTGAAAATTGAAACCAAGTTGCAGTAGTTTCCATTAAAAACCAATCAACTATCCATCACGACTTTTCTTCTATAGAAAGATGAAAAGACCGTCAACGGAAAAAGGCAAAAGAAGAAAAAGGAAAAGGAAGAAAGAGAAAGAGAGATGGAAAGAGAGGGATGAAGGGGAGAAAAAAGAGAAAAGAAGGAATTTCTTACGTGGTAAATCGATACTTAGTGCTACTGAAAATATATCGAAATACGTATTAAACGCGGCCAGCCGACGCGGTTCGCTCTGAGAGTTTCAGCGTCGATCCTCGTGTCTTCGTGGTGTCCCATTGAAAAATGTCGGCCTCTCTCAGGGTGGCTGTCGGAACGAATGCCCAGATTAAGACGAGTAAAAGAGATTTCAGAATCAGCGTGATTTTTTTGCGAGACGATCGAAAAGAAAGATCTGCGGCTGGATCGGTTGGCAAGGAACGAGAAAAAGGAATCTGTAGATGAAGAATCGTAAAGTGAGATTGCGAGGCGACGAGGAGAAAGGGTAAAGACAGAAATGCGAAAGGAAAAGAGAACAGAAGTAAAAAAAAAAGATGAAAAAGTGAGGCGCCCGATAGAGGAGTTGAAGAGATATC
This sequence comes from Pseudomyrmex gracilis, assembly GCF_002006095.1. Taxonomy (NCBI): domain Eukaryota; kingdom Metazoa; phylum Arthropoda; class Insecta; order Hymenoptera; family Formicidae; genus Pseudomyrmex; species Pseudomyrmex gracilis. The sequence continues at coordinate 21,967 of NW_018021040.1, forward strand.
GACGGGGAGAGGAGAAAACGAAGAACCTGAAACTGGATGAAGAATCGAAGGTGAGTAAGAGAGGGGAGGGGAGGAGGATAGATAGACGAAGCCGCGCGGTGATACCTGAGGCCGGAAACGAAAGACGGGAAGACGGGAGAGAGGGAAAGAAGCCGTAAGTCAGTGGGCGGGGGGACGGTGATCGAATGGGACGAATTGACAAATTCCAGGGTGATCCTGGAACACGGCCAGGATCGCGATTTCTATCGGCGGGCACTCCGACGACAAGCAGAAAAGAAGAACGGTATCATCGATGACCGCGGACGGATTCGAATGATCGATAACGATGAATAATAACGCTCTGAGAAAACTTGGCAGCAAAAAGTAGTCGTTCATCGTGGTATCATTCTTGGCGATATCTCGGACGCAATCTCGATCTGAACTTCGATTAAAACAAGACTTCAGGTCAATTAAATATCGCATTCGCGTTGTTACGAGAACGCGTCGAATAATGGAGAAAATATATATGTGCATTATATATACAGAAGCGATTGAGAGAGGGGAAATTTTTGAAGGTTTTTGTTTCGCCGGGGGGAAAAAAGATCTCGTGAAAAATATTTCACTCGATTAAGCGAAAACTTTTTAATTGAAAGGCGAAGCTGCGCGCATGGTGTCGGAATAATAATACACCGACACAATGGGAGTGTGTAGTAGCGGCGAATCGTATTTGCGAAATACTACTGTCAAAACGAAGAAGCAATTTACCAGATGGAATGGTTGAATTAAGTTTTGTCGTTAAGCGAACGCGGCAAATGGAAAGAAGACTTGATAATGTATTTATTTTCAATTTCGGAATGTTGCTCTCGCAAGAGAGCAGCGGAGCGCCGCGCATTACCGGAGCGAAAAGAGGGAAGAACACAAAAGATCAATCAAGTATCTGAATTTAATTAAGTCAAAAGTCAACTTTTCCTTAAGCGTTTAATTAACTTTGTCACCTCAATTTGCATATACGTGTAAAATATTAACATTCGATAATAAAACACGTGAAATACGCAGTATTAAAATAACCAAATGAACGTTTAGATATTTTATCTTCCACCGTGTGTGTGCGGAACTCATATCTACGTGCTCGCGCATATATAAATGTACGTAGGCGTACGTAAGCGACAACGAAGAAGCGCCAAGAGCTCCGTAAGAGCCATTAATAAGAGCTGCCTAATTTCGCGACGACCCAAAGACACCGACTATTATCTGAGAAACGTAACTCAGTCGAAAGTGCGATTAAACAGAGTCTACGAAAATACGTCAACTGCATCTGACAGAAAATCCATAGACCGGAGAGAACACGCAACTATTAATGAAATGATAAATGTGTTTTTGTCAACGCATGAGAGACGCGCGTACACGAACAGCTTTACGCTAATTGTTTTAACTCCGATCTCTGAGAATGAGGGATTTACTTAATTTATATATGTGACACTAGAGTTACTTTTATTACGCTCTTCAGTTTTATGACAATTGAAAAGAGCTGAAAAAGAAATTGACAATTAAGAGCGGAAATATATTTTTTAAATAAATAGATGCTGTAGTTTTAAAAAAATTAAAGTTGTATCACGTTTCTTTCTCACACATGTAAAATTAAATTTTACTTAGATATAAAAAAATGTTTCTTTTTTTATCATGCGTAGTTTTTCTATTTACGATACATACATAAATTTATATATATATATATATATATATATATATATATATATTTAGCTTAATTATAGTAGAAATATATCAATGTCTCTCTGTTAGCTTTTATTTAAGACAGATGTTACCTGTCTTATAAGACAAAAGTATAACCTTAATTGGTTTTTCTTCTCGGTTCTTCTTGCACACATCGCGTTTAGTATTAAATTACTCGTTTTATCTAATTTCATTTGAAACTGAGCAATAAGGTCTTGCAAAAGATATATATAAGAGCTGAAGGATGTAATGATCCCGATGTAATTTCAGGTGAATTGCCAGCCGCGGTACATGACGGCAACGGAGTTTCAAGAGCCTTCCTTAATCTGTGGCTGATTCACCTGACGATGAGTTATATCTTCACCAGATGACAGTACTAAGGTAAGGCGATAAAGACGCGTAAAATATGCGCGGAAAAGTTAATTAAGTCGCTATTAGCATTGAAATTTTCATTGAGAAAAAATCGAGCGCGGCGCTGTGTGTTAAAACGACGCAGCGAATATCGAGCTGTAAAACTGCAGTTTTAACTGAAGAGTTTGAGCAGTTTTTATAATTATTAACGCTTCAACATCGTTAAAACGCTTTAGGCAGCTGTCGATAATAACACTTTATCTCTCTGGAAAAGCTTCGTTGAACGGTTACAATGTCTTTCAATCTTCAGGACGAGCTTATCATCTCTGTGTCTCTTCTTTCTATCTCTCACTTTCTCTCTCTCTCTCTGTCTCTCTCTCTCTCGCTCGCTCTCTCTCTCTCTCTCTCTCTCTCTCTTTTCATGACTTTTTCCTCCGCATGTTGACCGTATCTTTTATATTCCACAATGTGCAACCTTCATCTTTCTTCTCTCATCATCCTTGTAACTCTTTTTTTTTTCTCCCGCAACCGCGCCTAATCCGAGTTTTAGATGAGTTTTCAGGAAGCTCATCGACTTGTAAGAAGCTCACGCCACGCGGGAGTTTCCGGATAATCGCGAAATCTACATATCCCCCGCGCGAGAGTAAAAGAGGCACGGAAGGATTATGTTGGCTTTTTCGACGCGTCGCGCCCCAATCACGGTGAACGACATTGACGAATTGATTGACGCGAATGTTAACAGTTCGCACGTGACTTGAGATCGGAAAGCAGTTTTATTTCAAAACCCCGAATAGAAAAAAAAAGAAAGAACTTTTTCTCCTTATTATTAATCCGCTTAAAAAGTTTCAAATTTGCACAAAAAGTTACACGTTTTACGCGATAAAGGTTTTTTTTTTTTTTTTTTTCGCCTACGTACTTCCATCGCAAATATTGAATCCGATCCACGCTGTGTATCTCATGAATATGTATACGCAAAATAGATTGTGTTTTAATTGTATTTGTAAGCGGGCACAAAATATTTTCTACCTATTGTTTATGTTATACACGATGACGAGATCTTCGGTATCTCGATTCAAGTTTAAGAAGAGAGAGCACTCGATTTTTTGTTTTTTTTTTTGAGCATCAATATTTTCAGACCGGTACGTTAATGAAATCACATGACGAGGAGATTAGAGAAGAGGGAGGAGAGATAGAAAGAGAGAGAGAGAGAGAGAGAGAGAGAGAGAGAGAGAGAGCTGCGGGAGAGAGTTATCGGAAATTTTATTACAACCGCGTAATCCGACGTTCCGTCGATAAGCTTTTTTTTTTTCTTCTTTTTTTCTTGCATCGTAATTCACACGAGATACCGACTAATTAAAAAACTAGTTAACCAGGACACGCGTAAAGTAGACGATGTTCTTCAAAATGTATTCGCATTCAGGACAAGAAATATATCAGCACATTTGCTACGTATTTCTCGCTCGAATAATTGCATTCCTTTGTGTGTGATTTAATTATGCCTGACATTAATGCTCGACACAGTTAATCATATATACACACACACACACACACGTGAGCACGAAGAAACTATTACATATAAAACTCGTGCGTTATTATGTAGTTCGCGAAATGTGGAAAATTCTTTGTTACACGCCGGTGTGTTATCGCTGTGTGTCCGCTACGCGACATCAATACATAGCGCGCGCGCGTATTACCGGACCTCCCAGCTGTTATCGCGGAACGAATGGAGTTGCGGCACCGCGCCACGATAATTGCAAGTTTTCGCGCGTTTCGCTATCGGGAGCGCGCGGCGGAATTGCACGACCGCGTCATAAAGTAACGCTGCCACCGGGCCATCCATATCGTGCGGGCTCTCGAATGCGTAACGCGCGTGAATTAACCGATATTCATAATTCAAGCTTTTATCGTCGCCGCATCGAATCCCCCATTGTGAAGATATAATTTCGCGATGAACCACGCCAGGAGGAAACGGGGGTTTGGCGACGAGAATGACGAAGGGGAACGGTGAGGGTTGGTTGGGCAGTAAACGCGAAGGGAGAGGACGGCCGGCGGTTGAATGCTGCGGCATTGCCGTATGACGGCTCCCGCGGAAACTATAGCTTATACGGTATAGTTTCCACCGCGGTATCTCACCTCTGCGCTTTCATTATCAGCCGCCATAGATCACGGCGTGAGCTCCCGTGACGTCACATCCGTCCATCGCTCATCGCAAAACATCGTTGTCGGAGCAACACACAGCAAGAGAGAGAGAGAGAGAGAGAGAGAGAGAGAAAGAGAGATTATGTACTCTCTCTTCTCACTTTTCGTCCCTTCTCGTGTTCACCGATCGCCAATCCACCATCGGTGTTGTCCTTGTCTCTGTCACTCTCGGTACGCGCGTGTACATTTCGATCGTTCGAGCACCGACAAACCGCCGAATTAAATCCGATGACATACTTCACTATCACGAAGTGTGTCTGACGTGTCGTGTATAATACACGTGCTGTATGTGTGTGTGTGTGTGTGTCTGTGTGTATAGGTGTGCACATGACGAGAGACACGATGCCACGCGTGGTTTTCCCGCCGCAACGCGTTACGCACGCGATCTGCAAGCCGAGATTAATGCCATCGTCGGAGATGGAGTCGTGGAATCGTCGTCGCGTGTGCATATTTCTCATTCCTCGTCGGAGAATTCACGTTTGGAATTCGATGCGGCCGGGGAATTTTTCCAAAGAGAAGTTCTGTAACGGTAAAGTGTTCGCGCAATTTTTTATTTTACGGCACGAGTTGCGAGAAAATTTGCGGAGCATTTGAACGGATATTAATGAGATTTTTTTTTTTTACAATTATTCTCGGCGAATTTTGAAAAATACAAGAAAATACAATAATATCGAATAACCGTACATTTTTTTTTTTGAAAACGATAATGCGCGTGTTCCAAAAAAAAAAAAAAAAAAAGAGCATATCGAGTAGCGAGGAAAAAGTAACGTGGCAAACAAGAAACTTGAGACTTTAACTTGAAATTTTTTCGATTTTAAGGTCAAACCGTCGAACCGTTTAATTTTTGAAAATTTATTATTTGCCCGCTACACATGTGCAATAATTTTGAGTTTCAATGTCTTTTTTTTTTCTGCACGTTGTACATCAAAGGCATGTTAAATATATTTTTAATTGAAAGTTAACTTGTTATTTCATGTGAAATATCGTTATTCGAGCACACACACACAATTGAATCGAGCCGTAAAATTGCAAGGTATATGTCCGCTATTATCCGATAACATGTGGTTTGTACATGACGTCCGGCGATTTGAAAATGACATTATGCCGTGCCATTCGACGAATGTGTCACACACACATACACACACACACACATATATATATATATATACGTTCGCGCGCGTAATATAAAAACACGCACAGAGAATTTCTACTTTTATTTAATTAAAAAATGCACGTGCTAAATATTCTCACCGAGAGAGCGCGATATGGTGACCTCATTTTTTTTAATCTATCCGCATTCCTCCGCTCTTCCGCAACCTGGAAAAGTAATGTATATTTATTTAAATGATTCTTTATTGGCTTCTGCTTATATATTACGCGGAGCGTAATCTTAAATGAACATTCTGTTTATTTTTTTGTGCCACATAAAAATATTATTATTATTATGTTAAAGTATAATTTTTCTATTTCCCCTTTTCTTTTCTATTTCTCTTTTCTTTGACTAAAAAAGAGACGCGAAACTGTCGATTAATACGAGGGCGTAAACCAAGTGCCAATTAACCGTACCAAATTGCACAAAGCGGATTTAGCATTAAATCCGTGGACATCCACGCCAATGTCTGACTTGTGTTTAAGCCATCAACTTAACAATTTAATCAGTTAAATCATCCAGTCTGAGAGTACAACAAATTATTAAAACAAAAAAAAATGTTCGAAACCGTACAATCAACAACGACTTTTATTTATTTATTGTTAAACGAGGCGATAAGGATTAAAGAATTTAATTAAAAATTCACTGCACACTTTCTCGTTCGCATACGCATTTTCACAGTTATTCATATCTCTCGTATTAAAAAATATTATTATTTATCTCATGCGCATTGTTTGCCAATATTGATTGTCTAATTGCGTTCGTTATATTGCGTTGGTTACCGGTGTGTGATTAACCGACTGTACATTGGCACGTGGGAAGCAAGAATAGTCAGTACGTTTGTTCGACGGGAGATTTTTGGCTCTCCAAATTAACTGGTACTTGCGCGAATAAACGAATTCATCCGTTGAACGCGAACAAACACTTTGTCCGTGTACATTTAAACGCGCGTATTCTTTTTGTCACGTTTGGCCCCGGTCCAAATAGCTGAGCACCGCAAACGCGGAATCAATAAAACAGCAAAGTATGTTCATTGGATTCATTAAGAGCACACGCATGTAGGAATGCACATATCCGCGACTCGGATATGCGACGTGTTGTGCGCGCGATAAAAGTAAAGCCCCGGCGTAAGAGAGGGAAACGATAAAAGAAAGCAACTATATTGTATTAAATTATTTTTGTAATTAACTGACGCGACCACACACCTACCGGTTATTTTACCGCTATATAATAGCCAGTCTCTTTTATCAGTTCTGTACGTTTGACGAGTCTTTTTGTCGACACAGAAACTTGAAATCCGGAAAGGATTGAAAAGGATAACAATGCACGAATAGTTACTTGATACGCTTATCGTTTCTATTCGTTGAAAAATCCCTCGAGAGATGTTTGTTTCAACTTTTTATTAATTCTCCAACTGGCGTCTGTCAGTCGGAAATAAAACAGAAAAAAATGCCGGTCGCACGTATGTATAAATACAAAACCCGCTTAAAAATTTGTTTTACGTTTTATGCGTTTGCGTTATTTAGATAGAAAGTAATTGCAATAGCGAGTACTACAAAAAGCAATATCTCAATATTTACACTCTTGTACGCGTACATGTCGAAACAAAAAATGTGTGTTTTAATACTATGTTAATTTCGCAACCAACTCGTTCGCGATGTTGTAAAATATAAATTATATATTTGAATTAAAATTGATTATTTAGACTTGTGTAAATTTTTCGGCGCTAAAGTACTTTTGTATGTTACATTTGTGTTACAGTTTTTCAGAGATATTGTTAAAATCATATATATATATATATATATGTAAAAAATCTCATGGCTTATACATATATATGTATGGAATATCCTGTATAATATTGTCACCAATAATTTCTCTTCCCGATTTCCGCTCACACTTGCCGCGGAACGAAATAATATCGATATCCAACAGCAATGTGAACCACAGCGTGTCGGTTCTGCTGCGTTTCGCGAACCACAGGATTTAAATATCTATTATGGACTACGAACCGTGAGAGAGCGTTCGTCCTATCCGTCCCAGTCCAGCGATCGACATTTCCGTGTGGAATTACCATACTTTTTTTTCCTTTTTCTTTTTTTCTTTTTTTTATCCCAACAGTTACAAATCGAAATTTATATTTTTGCTCTATCGGTACTATTTTTTCCTGTGCGAAAGGACAATGTGTTTGCGAATATATTATTATTTTTATCAGTGTGATACGGTGGCGAGAAAAATGTGGTTTCCACCCGCGTGGTTATCGCGGATATATATAAACAACTTATATTCCGAGCAATCTTTGGCGACGTGAAATAATATAAACATATGAGTGACTCGTAAAAAAACTAACGCGCTAGAAAATTGTCTGTTGCGTGCGCACGTGATTTTTCATATTATCTACATAATGATGTACAAGTAATTATATATTACACTAAAAAAATGTGCATTGTTAAAAAGATAAATTTATTACTTAAGTGCACGTTTTTTTCTCATTGTAACGCGAAAATAAAAATAAAAATAATAATAATAACAATTTTATTGAATACTATTGTGGTAGTGTGAACAGATTAATGAAGTTTACAATTCTGATAACACAATTGTAAATCAAAAGGCGGGGCAGCAGCACTAATTGCTGATTCGAAGCCCGATCGAAAAATATATAATATAAAACGCTATATATCATCAAATAATAATTTAAAAAATCAAAAAATTATATTAAAAAAAGAAATCAAAACAAGATCGCGCTTTATCTTTTGCATAAACACAACAACTCGTAATTAGTTTTGCGCGATTAGTTAGTTTTCGAACGTATTGAAATTTTGCGCACGCGTTGCGTGTCGTTAATTACATGTCGATTCCGTAATATCGTTTTTGTTTTATTGCAAAAACTAATTTACGTAACACGGAAATATAATGCGTAAATACGGGAACGTAAGAGAGAAAAATATTTTATAAATAAATAGCGTGTGCATATGAATATAAAAATGTGTGTCCGCGCGTCTCAACAAATTTGATTTAATAACGTCAGATCGCTTTTACATACTTTGCTTTTGCGGTGATCAATAACTATCTTGAGATGACATACTGAGATTGATGACCCAGTTGTGTTTAGTGCAGTGTGTATGGTATACACTATCTAGACGTATCATATCATCGGGATAATTACAGCATAGAATTGTGGATGATGTGTATTTGCGTGTATCCCTCTCGACGCATTCATTAACTATCAATCGAAATTAATACACAATGATCATGATAGATTACTGCATATCATAAATCACAAGCGGTCATGACAACGGCCAATAATATATTGTTGTACATACATATGTATACTGAAATATTATCAGAGTGCGGTTAATTGTGATCGAAAATTACGTGGCCATCTATATCCATCATACTGAATTTCATAACTTATTTGTTATCGATAACATGCAAGAATACAATGGCGTTGTGTGTATACACATCGTTATATGCGATATTTAACACACGTTATTCACAACGTACGATCATGCGCAACAAATAAAATCACCGATCGAGATATTATTTAGTCAGTCACTCAGTATATCAGAGAGATGTGTTATTATATTAACTTCGAACAATTTAATATGCCAAAGTGTATGTAATGTGTGTGTGTGTCTTAATAACGCGTCTCTGGGGAGATCTTTTACGGAGATTTGAATTTTAATACTTCATCTATAATGAACTTTGGTAATTACTTTACGGAATTTACTTTTACGGTGCAAACTGTGTGAAATTGCATGTTATTATATAACCTATCATTTTTAATGAAAGGAAACGATCGCAAATGTAATAAATTAATAATCGGAACCCGTTAATCTCGAGCGATGATATCGTCGGACGCTGCGCGAAATTGTTTTATCACGCATGCTCACACGAGAGAGCGTAATGAGTCGGCGCGAAATCATCGCGCTCAGACATAATCGCGCGAGGATTAACGCGACGAGCGCGATTTCTTTCCCCTTTACCCGCGGTATGTAAAATGAATAATTAATATATTCAAATGTGAAAACATATTTAAACTTACACGCCATCGCTTGACCGTCGCCACTTGTTCTCCCAACACGTAAGTCTCACACATAGTCATGCGCGCGATACGCCCCCGCATCGATCGCGTAAACAGCAGTTTTCGCGACCGAGAGTAAAGAGAACGAATGCAAAGAGAGTAAGTAATCTTTTCTGTGAGTCAAATGTGCGCCAAGCTTAGACGCGATGGTATAATATACGTACTTTTTTCTCGTGTTGTTCGCTTCGACTACACAAATGTTTTCCGGAGAAAGCAAATAATTGCGCAGTATAAAATAGAGATGGTAGACAATGGAGCACAAGCCGATATATACATATGTATATGATATAAGATGTTTCTCTTAAACACTGTATTATGGAAATCAACTTGCTTTTTATACATAGATTATCTATTGAATTTAAAAACCAAATTTTGCAACAACAACTTCACGTTTCCATGGTAAAAGTTTTCATACATTTAATCAAAGATAATTTTATACAAGACGAAGAATGAAAAAAAAAAAAGTCTTTTTGAATATATAACTGGAAATAAAAAAAATATTTTGCAGTTTATCTGCAACTGTTTTATTAAAGATGTACTTGTCGATGAGAGTGTGAAGAAAATTTCTCTTGGAAGTTGCGGTCGTCTTGAATAATGTTGCTCAGAAAGAGAGACTCGGCGAACTTATCAAAAAAGAAAAAGCTTCGTTAAAATTACAAAGACAGTTCTAAATGCGAAATTTTAATATTTTGCATAATTCTATATGAAAACACCGCGGCCGAATGTCTGTGTGTGTGTGTGGTCTTCTATTCTTTCTTGCTATTTTTTTCCTCATTTAATTAACAAATGCTAATGTGGGTAAGACACAGAATTATGAAATTATATGTATCGTCAGAGTTTTACCGTAATCCTCTTCATTTGCGTTATTCATTTGCAGAAAAAGAAACACTTTAAAGAAATCGCAAAGAAAAAAAGATTTGCGCTCACGCATATATTCTATTGTAACTGAAGTTCTCTCTTTACTTTTTTTTTCTCAATGCTTCTGATAGTAAATAGCTTTGTTCACTTCTATTATTTTTTTTTTGCTGCGTATTCTAACTAGGTGTTCATTAAAACGCGCAAATATTATATTTTTTTGTTGTAGATTATTGCAGAGCAGCTCCACTGTGATCTGGAAGCAACGACGTAAATTGGCGCAATAGGTGTGCGAAGCAGCGAATGTTCACCGAGAATGCATCGTCCACTTCACCGGCAAAGTGATACGCGTAAAATTACGTGATCCTGTCCATCGATAAGGTCTCGGACGGTATCGCGTAACACACACCATCACGACGACGTTTCGTGTCGTCAAAGTTTGCGATGCACGTTAACGGCGTGTGTGTTGTGTCGAAATTTCGAGTAACCTGGAAAATGTATGTACGGTGAGAAATTTTAAAAGTCATCGAAATACACATATATATAGTGAATAAAACGTTTTTCAAGACGAGAGAAAATAAACTTTTAACTCCGTCTCGGAAAAGATGACAATTCTTTATCGGACAAACAAAAAAAAAAAAAAAACAAAACAAAAATAGATAGGACAGAAGATACTTTATCGAGAAGAAAAGAATTTATAAAAGTGGGCCACACGTTATAGAGTGTACAGTTTTATTAACTCGCTTCTCCGTTGAATGTGTGTTACGTTGCGAGCGAGTCTTCTCTTTATGAAGATTTTTGACGTTTGCCGTTGTTTGTCGGTAAATGACGCGACGGAAAAATTTATGCGCGTGTCTATGTGATAACAAAACCAATAAAAAATATTGTGCGGATATAATCGGTTTTTGAAAACTTCGTCGCACACGATGCGAATCGGTGCAACGCATTTCCGTTCATCATCAATCGCCGGGTACTCGTTATAGTTTTCTTTTGATGTGAAGCTAAATTTATATTCTTCTTTTATCAAAAGTCAAACGTTTTACTCACAAAAAAAGAAGCAACAAAAAAAATCCACGTCACTTCAGTTAATTCTTTATGACCAACATGGCTGCTCTTCGAAGAGCACACAGCGCTCTTCACGTCATTGCTGCTCGAGTATCAGAAGTAGACGCAAGTATCGGTTCGCTGCGCTGCTTTAGTTGTTAATCGGATCGATAACTGGAAAAAATTCCAGAATGAAAGGAACGAAACGCGACATTTTCTTTTTTCTTTCTGCGCCGTTCTCTCTTTCTCTTCCCGTTTACTCTTGCAAATTTATTCCGCGAAAATCACCGACTCAAAACTGGACGATTTCTACCACTCGAAAATTCCATCGTGAATAATTCGCGTCGCTCCGCGTCGCCGGAGCGGAGCGGAAAACGACGGAAAAGAGAAAGCGTGAAGAAGAGAGAAAGAGAGTGAGAGAGAAAGGAGAGAGAAGAGTTTGCGCGAAGAATCGCGAGCGAAACTAACGACATGTCGCACGGTCGTATGCCTAACCGAATAAACTTGTAGAACAACCTTGTTATAACTTCCAGGCAATAAGCGAAATCCAAAGGTCGAGACTTCTACCGAGATGTTCGGACTTGATGCAAGTGTACAGGGTGTCCTGAAAGTACATATATACATATATATATAATATATATATATATATATACGTAATATACGCGTTACATATCTGTGAAATTCGTTCTCCGCAAGGACACAGGAGAAACTGCAGACGTATTAAAAAAAAAAAAAACAAACTACTTTCTTTTTTAACAGACTTTAATAATATTTATACTATATCTACTTACGTTTGCTGAGCGAAAACAAATACTTGTCTGTCACTTTGACAATATACGCAGGTACGCGACAACGACACCCGTTTTGTTACTCGGGAAGACCGAGGCATAATGTATGAAACTGTAAACTTAAAATAAGATTTAATCATATTAAAAAAAATACATAAATCAATCTGATGTTGCATCGAAATGTAGTGTCTACTTTAAGAAGATGTTACTGTGAAATAACAGATAAAAGAACAGATAAAAAAAAAACTTAACTTTGAATTTTATTTCGAAATTTTTTTGGTAGTTAATTTGTATTTGACAAAATGAAAAAAAGTGTAATAATTTTCACGGAAAAGTCAAATATAGATACAAACACATTTTGTTAGTGTAACGTTTTTGTGATGCACAAAGTGCGTCTAATGGGTTCGCACAGGTCTTTTCGGTGTATGTATATGTATTCTGAAAAAGAGAAAATTTATATTCTCTCTCTCGCATGTGCAGCACGCTCTCAGGACATCGTGTACAAAATATGAAAGAAGAGTCCAATTTGGACGTAGTCGAAGAGGATGCTTCTTCTTCGTCGAGATGGTACTCGCGTTCTCTCTTCTTTTCTCTACGTTAGTTGCCTCGCAGCGTATTCTTCTATTATTCAAAGCAGACTATCCGATACATTCGCGGTGCATATTGACGTGGATGCCAACAAGGATTTGCTGCTCGTTTGCTAACGGCAATCGACCGCCCGAACTGATTAGGAGAAGGTCGTGCAATTTTTCGCGCACGTAATGTTCGGCGCGTTCTCTCGCGAATATTTAATTGCGCACATTTGGAATATTTCTTCTTCGCCGTAAAACGCTCTCCACGTTGCGTAAAGAGAAGCAAGTTTATTTGAACGTGACAACAACGTACTTTAAATAATTAATTGTTTTTACTTGTTATTTATTTTCGGATTTTCTCATATTTTGCGCGTATATTTTATATCTAATTGTTATTGCAAGAAACTTAAAAATACTTTTTTCCGCAAACAGTTAATTAAATTCTAAACGCGGGGAAGATATGTGTACGAAAATAATAATAATTACGTATTTTTACGCGCGACTTGCTTTCGAGTTTTTCAACGACGATTACACAACGGCGTATATCTACGGATGTTACAATTCGGTCGTCTAATAAAATTAAGACTGCAATTTCTACAGACGCTTGAAAAATTACAATTAAAACCGATAAAAAACAAATAACGTAACATCAGATCATTTCCCCAGACTGGACCATATTCCACTTCTGCGGTACTGCGTTATCTATTATATACATACCCTCTCCCCTGTCGAAAAAAAAAAAAAAAACCATACAGCGGATCGCTACGAAAATTGTGATATGTGAAAACGTATCAGAAACAAATCGCGCGGCGTACGTTAAGAAAAAAGTTTTATCTATATTCCTAATATATAAATATATATATATATATATACATACATGTGTATTATATACATAAACCTATCGATCAATCACGATAAGATATATTTTTATATGTAAATATGACGTTTTCCTTTTCTTGTTATCTTTATTGATATCGTGCGTGAAACGGTATAGTTAAAAGATAAGATCGGAGATTTTACGTAACACACGGCGAAGGTATCTACACCTCAAATCAAGATGTGAACTGGCGAATCTTGTCTGGATGCGCTGGAAAAAGGTTACGAGCAACGTGTGAGGAACAAGGACCTATCTATCTCTCGCGATTTTACGTAAACAAGCACGATCGGTACTTTTCCCGTATCTCCATCAATATCCTCTCATCCGGTTGTAGTTGAACTTTACTAATTAGCTGAGAGAGCATCGCGTAACAACACTCTTCGCATAAATAAAATAAATACTTCGCGTATAAATCTCTATCGATCCCGAACCGTTATTGCGACAAAAAAGACCGTCGAACTTGTTACTGCCATTAGAGAATATCATATCTCGACGGGAAAGTGTCAGATCAGATTGTGTAAATTTGTAGTCGTTAACAGCTTGCAAACAAAATAGGATATTATTGTTGATTGTTGTTATTTTGTTTGAAATGGGAGAAAAAAAAACAAACGCGCGGGATTGAGAAAGAGACATTTTGAGAATTATGTGTTAACGAACCCAAGATATAAATTCGTTAACAATCGCATTTGTGTCGCGAAACGCGAACGGTGTAACATACATAATACGGTGTAGGTACATATTGTTCTTTGAAATTCGTTATTTTAATCAAACTCTACGCAGCAACGCACAAGCAATACAATTTACAACTGCGTTCCGTTGCAAAATATATTATAAATGTTTAATATTTTAAAACGTGTTTGCGGTAAAAATAAATCTTGAAAATTTTGTTGATGGAAATTATACATTGGCAAAAATGCTGGAAAAGAGGAGCTCTTGATTTAGTTCTTTAGCAGATAAGTTAAAGTTTTTATATTATTATTTATTTATTATTGTTACATACGAAGCCTTTTTCTCGATTTACCGCATAGATATTGTTCGCGCAATTTATAAATACTTAGCCTGTATTTCAACAATCGCGAAAACAAAGTTCGAACATGTACATATAATGTAAATAATTTTGTTAAAGAAGTTAGTCATAAATCGTTTGAATACGTAAGCTCGCTATTATACTATCCCGATCTTATCAGAAAAAAACTTTCTGAACAGTAATTATTCGATAGAACTCTCTACCTTGTACGGTATGTCGTACGGAGTATTAATCGTTTTGCTACGAGAAATTCCCGATACGATTCGCATCCCCGATCTTCCCTTATCACCCTTTCAGTATCGCTTTTCGAATCCTACGTCATCCTTATCAACCACCGTCACTGCCATGTTATCGGCCAGAACGTACCAATCGTACCTAATACATTGTCGGTAACCTACATACACGTGTGCAGAGCAAATTTCACGTGCACCGCGGGCATATATACACACACACACATACATACACAATACACACATATGCGAAATGTCCACATTTTAAGCAAGGACGAGATCAAAAGAAAGAATAACGTTTGTCGGATATCCCGAAATGTCAAGAGAGAATATTTATAGAGTACATCGCACGGCGGAAAAGAAACATCTCCGAAGAATTTGCATTTTATAAATTATAAAGCGCGCATATGAAGTAAAAAAAACATGATTTTGTTCTTACGATATTCGCGTATTTTTTTTAAAAAAAACAACGCGATGAGAAGATTTAAAAAATGTTTTTTTTTTTTTTTTTTAATCTTACATCGTCGCGCATTTGTACAAAGCAAAATACGCGAGAAATTTTTTGTGTTTTTAACAACAACGAATTTTAACGTTTGACAGAAATTTCGTGTTATCGAACTTTTTTGCCCGCGCTTTTCTATACCATGCAATATCTGGCCGCTAGCGGATGGAAAACTGTTCTATACGGAACTGCTCTATTTGGAAGTGGCAGCTGTTGCTGCGATATAAATATGCATGTCAACTATTCAGTTATCAAAAGTCGTTAAAAAAAAAAAAAAAAAAACCCGAAGAAAAGAGAAAACAAAGCGAATGGCGTAAAAGTTCTTCATATAGAGACCGCTGCGGGAAAACTTTCAAAGCAGAGCAGACAGCTCAATCGCGAAAATTCTCAGTTTGCACATCTCTCGAGCGCAGACTGTGCGCGCACGTGCATAGTCACGCTCGTGATAAATCCAGCAGTTTTTCCCTCCCTTCTTCCCACCCTGTGTGTCGAGTTCCCGTGGGAGGAAGAGGAGGAAAAAGGCTACACGTCCGGTTTTTTTTTTTTTTTTTTTTTATCCCTCGTACGTCCCGACTTCTGTGTAACGTGTAAAAAAATCCGACCGACTGACGAAGTTTGAACGATGCGATCCGACGATCGTCGAACTTGCGCGCGCCAACACATCCCGACTGTTTCGTATCCAGGTCACTTTTTGACCGACTGCAATTGCACATTCTTCCCGCGGTTTCCGCGCCTATCGCGTTTCGTGAATAACTCACACGAGAGTCGGATTTTTAGCAACGGAATTGGGTTTTTGTCGGCGTCGATTCCGAATCGCGAGACGCAATCGATTGAGATGTGTAATGCTCTTATACTCTATTGAAAAATATACATAAAACCCGAAAGAAGTTTGTAAGTGATGCGGAAAACAGCGTTTCTCTACTGAGTTTTTGACGGAAGGAGAAAAACGCAAAAAATATAAAACCTTTTATACAAAACAAGTTTTTTATTAATATAAATATAAATATATATATATATATATATATATATATATATGTATGTATTTATATACGTATCGGAATATAAATTTTTATTTTAAACGATATATACAAGTGACTAAACTTTCTCGAAATGTTTCCGCACAAGAAACGAAATGTCAAATGTCGACTCGAAGGATCTTTCTTGAAATACTTCTGCAAAAGAAGAATGTCAACGGAGAATGAAAGAAACATTTCTAGAACGCGGATAAATCCACGAAACGGATTCTTTTTTGTTTATTTTTATCACGGGCTTATGTGTTAAAGCGCTAAAAATCTTTGATTTTCAACACTGATCATTCTCGATTATATTTACGAAAGTTCAACTCGCTACAACGCGATGTTTTTTATTTTTATTTTTATTTTTTTTTTTTTTTATTACACGCATCTGTATATAAATATCGTCGTCGTGCGAACAGAAGCATCGGGGAGTATATTAACGGGATTATCTGGACATCCGCGTGGAATGTGCGCAAGCCTCTCGTAAACAGGATACGGCTCCGGTGTAATAACGGCGCAAACTTTACGATGAAATTAAAATGGGGTCTCGACGCGCGAAGATCCGCCACACGAGATCCGCTCTGATCTATCCGTCGCGCGATGCCGCGTCTCCGCGGCTTTACAACTTATCTCGGTTGACGTTCGAGATCTCGCTCCCAATACGAGATGTGTGCCGTATACATAATCGGATGAAATGTCTTTCGAAGTAAACGACCAATTTTAACTTTCCCGTAAGCGAAGTTGAGAGAGACGTTGAATACAGCGCAAATTCCGAATACGTGTACATTGTGTATATATTATATGCATACGTTGTGGTGTTTTGTCATTATCTTTTTGACGGGTTGTATAAAAAAGCACACACACACGGGTATACACAACAGATTATTTCGATATTGCTCATTTTGTGTAAATATGTTTTTGATATATTTTTTCGACATTTTTATACGCGCTTTTTCCATCCAAAAAAATTAAAAAGCTATATATTATCGGATAAGAGAAGGTAGAAACACCAGACTATCAACATATATTACTTCTCACTTGCTCTGTAAATAATATTTTATTACCTGTTATATTGCTTGTATTGTTATTCTGCGAAAAACAGAAAATTAATTATTGCGATCAGTAGACGATAAAATTATACAATATTTGACCTGGATAAAAGAAAACCGAATCGTTCATCTGGTGAGGATGATGCGTGAGGGAAAACGTGAAATATATTGTACGTACGAAAACTTATTTGTGAACACGCGCATAATTATGCGCGTGCGAAACGAATGCATGTCGGCCGAGTGTAAACACAGTGACCTGGCACGTTGCTCCAACCAGTTGTGTAAAAACAAAAACAAAAAAAACAAAAAAAAAAAAGAAATGGATATAAATTCTAGCCGTAAGTTGTATAGCTCTGTTTATATGTAAAACCGTACTTCAGTATGTTAATATACACTTAAGAGTAATATAGTCTCTCTCGCACTTAATTATCTCTGTAAATTACGAATCAATAATTAAAAATCGACGCGTCCGCGCGGGACGCATTCACTTCGAAGCTATGTATGTAAAAAAAAAAAAAAAAAACAAGCAATTGTGAGTTATTAATAAACGGTTTGGAAGCACACAAGTATACGCGTTCAAGAAGTAATCTATTCTAATCAAGGCCACAGATGAGACATTAATTAAATAAACGTTTTGTATAAAGCGCAGTACTCGGCCGTTGTATGAATTATGAAGCACTTTCTTTTCCTTTTTTCTCCCTCTCTTTCTTGCAAGTTGCTATTCTAGAAAAAAAAACACATATATATATAGAAAAAATTAAAGAGAGAATGAAAAAATTAATTTGTTAAAAGCTCTCGAAGAAACATGTGTATATACATATACATATACAATAGTGTGTATTTACAATTAAATAAATGCCGGTTTTTGCGTGAAAGAGAATTTCTTTCATTACGCTATAAGTATACGTACATTTAATTTGTCCTCGAGTGCTTTTAAATTCATATTTCTTGAATATTAGAACGAAAAAGAGCATACTAAAACTTAATTAAACACTCTTTTGCGTCGCAGTGAGAGTTTAGCAAGAGTATTTTCCGAATATCTGCTCTCTTCTTCTCTTTATTTTTTTAATAAATAACGCTAAAAAAGATAGCAACACAGAAGTATAAACACGGTTATTGTAACTATTATTTTTAATTACATCAAATTGAATATAATAATTTTTTACACACTTTGTGTTAAATAATAACTATATTTTGCGTTAATTTCTACAAAGATTAAAATTGTAATTTTGCGAGATTTTTCTCGAATTCGTCGAATAATGAAGAAGAGTTTATCTACGAAGAACACATATTTACATTAGATATTTATAGGATATCGCACACACAAACTTTTTATTCGCTGGTTTTAATTAATTTTTTTTTGCATCCGTTTGCGTACGGTGCATACGCTAATTAAATTAATTTTTTCACTAAATATCGATCGTATTTGTTTTCTTATGTTGATTTTCTCGCGCGCGCGCACGCGCGTGTGTGTGTAGAGGTGTGTGTTAACATCACGACTCGTACCAATGTTGTCTGAGAAACTGTCATCTTTGATTTATGATCCGTGGGTACATCATATAGTTAGATTTTATCCTTTTTGTGTATTATATTATTTATTATACAGTTTTTACGTAGCGGTCTTTTATATGATGATCGCAGATTATTAATAGTTAAAGGCGCAGCAGAGAGAAAACGGAAAGCATCGCGGTCGAATGCAAAAAAAAATTTCGCATTTCAGACGAAAAATAAAGAGCACCGGTTGTGCGGGACCGCGGGATCGCGTAGCGGCATTATATCGAGTTCATTTGAATTCCGGGCGCGTCATGTCGAATATAAAAAAAGCCGAAATTAAATCTGGCGCATTCGGTGCACCGCCGCGTCGCCGCGGCGTTCCCGCTGTATTATTCTGCAATTCTGTTCTCTTTTCTATCAAACTTCCTCCTCACCTCTTTTCTCTGTCTCTCTCTCTCTCTCTCTCTCTCTCTCTTTCTCTCTATCTTTTCCTTGTCCCTTCATCTCTCATGAAACGAGAGTGGCGGATTTATGGAGACTGGTTAAGAGCGAAATAAAAGCAGATCTCTCTGCGGCCGGCTATTCGGCTTCTCGTGCGGTTCTCGTTCTTTCTCTAACGTTTATCGCGTGCATTTCGATCCCGTGAGAAACTGCGATTTGTTCAATTAGTGTCGAATAAAAAGTGAGATTTCTCTTTTTTTGTGAAAGTGATAAGAAAATACTTAAAATGCAGTGACTCTTGACTGCTCCCTTACGATTTTATCTCACACCATTAAGGCGGCGTATGCTCGCTTCAACATACGCGTCGTTGAAGAACGTTACAATATAAATCGTACAAACGCGCTTAACATAAGATCGACGGAGAATCGACCTCAACGGAAACGTGAAAACTTTATGTGAAAGTGGAAAGGGAATCACGAGGGAATTTCGCGCGATCCTTCGCGCTGTGATTTGGAGTCGTTCTTGCGCAAGATAAAATGGCGATCGATATGTCCCGCTCGTAGAAGGATTTACGTTCGCGAGGCAAACCCATAAAATCGACACCCTTGCTGCAAGTATCTAGCCCCGGAATATTTAAACTCGACGTCTTGGAATTATTTTGTGTTTTCCTATCTTATTTATTCACTAATCGCACATTTATTTACACACGATTTTTGTGTTTTCGATAACATTAGAATTGTAATTAAATTTCTTAAACAAAAACAAAATATGAAACAAATGAGAGATGTTGTATACCTAACTTATTTATATTAAATCTTTATTAAATTCTCGTGTGTGTGTGTATTTTGAGATAAAAATTCCATTATTGTCCTGTCGCTTCGATTATTATCTGACGCAGAAAATATGTAGCGAGATAATCAAAACGTGCTGCTTTATTTGAGGACATATCGCAACGCCAACACGATCGTATCGTGCAGGTTGACAGAATGCGACCGCGACAGTTGATACGTACGACTTCATTAATATGTTAACATCTGGGTGAAACGGTGTTCCGTCAGAAATCTTCGTGCAACTTTGAAATTTGATTAAGAGCAAGAACACGTGGTGTCGGTTCTACCGATGCACGTATATTTCTCATACATATAATTTCTGAGAGAACAGATTACTCCTTCTCATCGCGTATATTCATTGAATGAAGAACGAAAACACACATATCATCTCAAATACAAAAAATAATCTTTTTTTACATTATAATATATTAATAAATAACACGGTGACATCTAATCAAATAATATTTTCTTTATCCAAAACAATTTTATATATTTCTTCATAATTCAGTGTGATATTTCCTTCTATAATTAAAAATATACAAAGCAATCATTTTTCTAAAAAAAAAACCCGACTTTCAAATATTACGAAAAAGTATTTTCTTTATTACATTGTTTTCCGTTGTAAAGCTGCGCTTTTTTGTTTATTTATTCCGTTTTTTTTTTTTTTTTTCCATTAGGATTGCGGTTGCGCAATCGACTTTTAACGCACAGTTGTCCGCTTGTGAGTGTGAGCGCGTGTGCATGTGCGTGTGTATGTATATATAACAAATAACGTTAGTACTTAACACTCCGTCGTTGTAAAAGAGATTTGTCAACTCACAATCGATACCTGTCGGTCGATTGTACATCGAGCGATTCCGTCACGGCTGAATTAATTATATCATCGATCACTCTGTATTCTTTTCTCTGGTGAGCACGAAGCGCTCATACATCATACTGCGTCACCGCTATGAAAAAGAACAGGATCCGGGGTCTGTGATGAAACATAGCATGCGCATGGCAGGCTGCGAAATCAATTTCTTTTTCTTGTTTTTTTCAGAATATGTCATAATATTGGATAATGGAAGTCTGGATTCTCGTCGACCACTGACAAAACTACAGTAAAGTCAAAATTTAAACGGCGATTTAGTCCGGTCACAGAGAAAGAGGGAGAGAGAGAAAGAGAGAAAGAGAGAGAAACTAATATTCAATATTTAATAACATATTTGTATTTTGCGTCCGGTTATAGAGAAACGCTGTTACTACTAAATCAAAAGAAATCTGTTTTTTATTGTCTCGCATTTATTGTCTATAGACACAATATAAATTGTAGTAGGAGACGGGAAGAAAAACGTATCTCATATTGTTCCAAACGATGTTTTGAGAGTACCTATATTTTGATTGATTTATATACAATATTTAACACACACAAAGCAATAATAAAAAATTACAAGAGGAATGATACATTTTACGGATTATTTGAGGATGTGTTTGCAATTTCGTAATTTGCAATTACGTAATTTTTCACGCTGATATGAGTATATCAGTATCGAGCAATGCGGGGGTGAGCAAGTTCAAGCTGCAACCTGCATAACAATTATACCGTGAGCAACATCAGAAGATTGGTCTGGAAACTCCTTGTAAAGTTTCGAACATCCAAGTTCGCTAATGATCGCGGAAGTATGGACGTGGTAAGTAATTAGGTGGTAGAGAGCTAAAAGATCGCGGATAATCACATGATTAATCATTACTTCTCGTGAAAAAAAAGTTTTTCACGCTTACTTCAAGAGTGATTTATATATATATATACATATATCGCGCGTATATATTATTACAATTGAAGAGAGAGGAGACAGAGAAAAAGCGGAAAACACACACTGATGGATGTCGCGAAATAATGTTTCGAAAAAATTGATAAAATTCTTTGCAATGTGATATCGCGCATGAATATATGATTCGCGAGTGCGTTTTAGTACTCACACAATGCATGGAATCTTCTCCCGCGAGAAAGCGCAATCTGGATCGAAAAAAAAGGTAGTCATGGTATAATTCAAAAATTTTTCACTTTCACGAAAGATGATATTATCAGAGTTGGAAGAAGTTTGAGTGGGAAGAAATGATGTATATATATGTATATACAAAATAGATAGATTCTGCATAATGTTTAAATTTCGAGAATTTGAATTTCGTACTTGCCCGCGATCAATCAAGAAGCACTGTAATGCCTCACGCCAAGTTCATGCGCAACCAAGTCGCGCTCGAACGTGTCTTTGAAAACGTGACTAAAGTAAAGTCGCGTGACTTTAGTCACGTGTTAATTTCCACTTCTCCCTCGCTCTATTTTTTTTAAGTTTGATTTTATTTCTGACACCTCTCATATGTGTGTTATATGGCTCGTAAGACGGTCATGCTGTATAAGACATCCGGATATTCTCACATTCCGACAGATCGAAAGTCGCTTTGTTAAGAGACAATTTCTCGTTTTGTTCAATGAACAAAAGAAGAAATTTTCTGCAAGAAGAGATCGTCGAATTTGGGTGATTATTTACCGGCGTTTCTCCGAGCAACGGTGCGCAGAGAGATCGATCCTACGAAATTTCCGCGATCCAGGAACAGCTGCGGCGCACAGAGGGAATCACCGGAGACTCGTAGTGGAACGGTCGGACCTGACTGACGGTTTACTCGGTGATTTGTAACAAGCTCCGGCTACATGCGGCACATCGTGACGTGAAACGGCGAATCCTCACGTCGAATCTGCGGACAAATTACTTTGTTTTGACGGCCGACCGGAAACCGCAGCTCTCGGTCGACATCGATATCGATGACTGGGGATCGGCTATTCACGTCTCATTCGATACGCGCGGCGTATACACGCGTTCTTCGTTCTTTGTGTGAAACGAAAACCTGCAAAGTCCATCAACTCATCCGGTCACGAAATAATATTGTTTTTTCTTCCAATTTTTTTGTCACAAAAATTGTATGTCAACTACTTCATGGTTTTGAAAATCAAGTATGAATAAAAAAAAGGAGAAAAGTTCTGTTCTGTGCGATCGAATTCGTATCGAATTCGTGTTACACGATAGTTTTTTTTCATCTCGCTTTATTAATCGCCGCGCGATCGTGTTACAATAATTCATGTAATGCGCAGGTGCGTTAATGCGGTTTCCGCTAAACGTGAGCCATTCTACGTTACTACGCACAAACACACATGGTCTGTTCGCATTATGTTCGCGCATCCTCGGCCGCGAAATTAACGGAAGCGAGAAACGGAATTCTCTCATATACTGCCGGAACCAGGGATTATCGCGCATAATCGATCGCATATCGATACGTGTAAATAAAGTAATAAATCTTTTCTTCAAAATATATCACGTGTGTTTTGTGTTTTTTTTTCTTCTTATAATTAATGCAGTCCAATTTTTCATGTGACTTTTACCGTGAAGTACACATGAGTGTTCTCATGTTATAATTTGCAATTACTTATTAGAAATTTATTACTGGTGTAGTCAAAGTAAATGTATTTTGGTCCCTCATCACGGTAATAAATTTCCGCTCAAGTGACTTGAAATACAAAATACATAAAATATACAAAAACAAATTGATATTTACTCCAAAATTTTTAGCTTTAAAACAAGCTTTAAAAAAATTGTGTGTAAATATTGGAATCCTCAAACTTTAATCTGTCACAAAGATATATCAGAGATATATACTGCACATGGTAAACTAAAAGAATACACAACCGTCTCTCACAACGAAAGGGAATGTTCTCGAACGAAGAACGTTTCGAACAGCATTTCCATCCTGTCCTGGTATTTACGCACGATCGTTATCTTCCGTTACGTACACAAGTTTGTTTGCTCTCGGACGTATATTTGTCCGACGTATTCAAAGCGGGGAAGTTTGAATTGCGCTGGTCAAGACTATCATGAGACTTCCGCGCGACATTCAGATAGCAAATAGCGCAGGCATAACAGCTCAAAGCGCGCAATCGTGTTCGTCGAGTTAACAAGCTTAAAACTATCGACGAGAAGAAAGAGAGAGAAATCGTTTCAGTACATTACAAATCAGATGTCTTTGAATTATGGTTTCAGTTTTACGAACTAAGGACTTCTAAATTTTTTTCAGAAAAAAATTAATGCACACCTGCTTGTTTCACATAAAATTAAATAATTTTAACCTTTCAACACAAACTTCTTTATGTCGAAATTATTTCGCTATAAAACAAACTCACAATCATTTTTAAATAAATTTTTAAATAAATTTCACTCCGCTGCATGTAATTTCAATATGTTGTATATTTTATGATTTTTTGATTGTGTCATACAGAAAACTCACTGTACTGTACAATAAACATAGTCGTACTTTATACGGTTGGCGCGGTACGTTTTTGAACTTTTATTTATGTCGTTTTCCTCGGTGAGAAATGTAAACTGAAAAAAAAAAAAACTGCTAAAAACTTAAATCAATTTTATATACACAGAAATAAAATCGCAGAGATAAATAACAGCAGTGAATATGAACACAATAGTAAACTATTCAATCTATCACGACGTGTACACAGAGAGAGAGAGAGAGAGAGAGAGAGAGAAGAAGAAGATTACAAACATATAAAAAACATATATAAATTTAAACACATATATAAATTTAAATAGTTAAATGCATTAAAATTTAGTTAAAATTGCTTTTTAACGAACGTAATGTTTTACGAGTAAATTTTTTTTTTTAACACAAATTTACGTGAAAACGTCTGTTGAAAGCCGTAATTACACCGCGAAAGTAATTACGTGGCTCCAGCCACGTGTCATCAGAGTAGATAACAATTCTCTTGCAGCTTCTCATGTATCTATCATACTCTATTCATGTCCTTAAAGCGAGGGTATTATAGTCCTTTCGTATCTCTCTCGTAAACAACTTCCGGTTCACTGTTTAGCACTTACGTCATTAATAATGTCTTATTATCCAACAATATCGTCTTTGCGCGACAACCATTAACTCCGATCCCACACAGTTCAAGTTTCTTCTTTTTTGCGAAATGTTCGCAACAATTGCTACAAAGGACCGTAATTCAGTACTTATGCTGAAAATTTACAACGAGCGTTCATTCATTCTCGTCGCTTCGGAAATTTGGAATTAAAAAATACGTAGAAATAATAAAATTTCACAAGTGTTTAGTTGACTTGTTCAACCACAAGGTCATGATCTTGGGAGCTAACATGGAACTTCCGATCGGGAACTTGAAATTCTGATTGCGATTCCATTTGTTCTTTCGAATGGCTGTCAGTGTTTTTTGCAATCGGTTTATCGCCATTGAACGATGACGAGATCCAAAGTAGCGTGTTTGTTCGACGTCTTTCACTTGAGACGTCTTTGTCTCGATCGGAATCGATTTTTCATATTCCCGCGAGACTTCGAAAACTTTCTGATCGAACACTTTCAGATCGTTTTGAATATCGGCCGAACGCTCGTGACGGGACGATCGATGCAAAATGCACTCTCTCCGATCGGACATCTTTTCTAATAGTTCCATGATGGCTCCCCGACTGTATCAGTATCTGGTCGTGTTGTCGATAAATCGACCGTATCTCGCCGAGCGCCACGATCGGGGCAGCAACTCGCCCCAATAAATCGTCGTTACAGTTTGGTCGTGGATTGATTGTATCTTCTCGTTGTCGTGGTCACCGTCATCTTTCTCCTCGTGATCGCCGTCGTCCTTCCGCATGATCGATTCTTTGAAGAGGAGGTCGCGGAGCACGAGCGCAAGAAAGTACAGCATCTCAACAACGCTGATGAGACTGAAGCCGATGAAGACACCGCATATACCGCCGATATCGCCTGCAAAAAACCAAGTAACCATTTTTACTTAGCACCGCGCCTGGATATACTGTTCAGAGAAAGATAAGAACCCGGTAAAATCATACGTGCGCTGTCTTTTACTAAAAAGTATAAGAGAGAGAGAGAGAGAGAGAGAGAGAGTGTGTGTGTGTGTGTGTGTGTGTGTGTGTGTGTGTGTGTGTACACGCAGTAGTTATTAAAAAATTCCATTTTTGAGCACCCTTGAGGGCATCCTACAGAAAAAACACGAATAAAAAATTTCTGTTACTACTCTGCTCTGCCCTCTTGAGGTGACTTTTTCATGCGCTTTGTATATCAACTGCAAAAGGAATTTCAACATCGTTAGTTTGCGTACTCGAGTGTAAACGACGAGTTTTTTTTTTATATTAATCGTAATTTCCTTTGAAAATGTATTCTTTTATCGCGCATTCGCGTACCCCAATTAACTACCCATTTTTATACATTTGTATTTTACATGTTAATTTGTACTGACGCGTGCTGACATTTTGCAACGTTCAATTCGCACTCACGTTAGAGATCCGTAACTTACCGAATTTCGAATTATTTTTTTTTCTCAAGAAGAAAAATTCTTCTCGTCGATCTCGTAATTTCTTACTTACTCAAAAGTTCGTACCAGTAGGAAGTCACGTCCTGTTTCAGTCTGATCGAGCCGTACTTCGAAAAGAACACATGCAACACACCTTCATCCGTAACGTTTAGGTTCCACCTGCAATTTGTGCAATTCGCTAACGCTTCTTTCCTAACATTTCTTTGTTCAGAAATAACAATTTCGCGTCAATGTACATCATATATTTATATATATATATATATACATATATATTTACATCAGATCGGTTTTGAATGTGCCGGGAGTCATGTAACTTTTTGAACTTAATATGTCGTAAGAAGTGTCTTGACAAGCGGGATAACAATTCTGACAATGGAGAGCCCAGTCCTTATTTGAAATGGCTGCATTATCCTCATGAGGTAAGACTGTCCACCATTTGGCTGTGTGTGTCGCAGAGAAAATTTAAAAAATTACACATATATATGCCATATATATATATATATATATATATATATATATATATATATATATATATATATATATATATATATATCGCACACAGATACAGAGTGATCTACATATGGGTGTATAATTGTAATTAATTATTAAATAATGTTTTATTATTAGAGTGAAGAAAGGAGAGCTTGCGAGATCTTTAAAAATGATCATCCGCGTCGATGAATCGTACATCGTATGTGCGCGCGCGCGCGCGTGTGTGTGTGTGTGTGTGTAACACTTACTCTTATATTTGGCCAGACAGTCCAAATCTGCGTTCGTGCAAATGCGCCATGAATCTAGAACACGTGACAAAAATGAACGATCGCGCGATCATATAACATTGCGTTAACAAATTCATAAATTTTCAAAACATAAATACTATACGACATTTCTCTCACGCATGCAATCACGTGCAATACGTACTCGCACACGTGGTTATTGATTAATGTGTGGAAAAACAAAGAAAGAGGCTACGGGAAAAAACGGATCCGGGCACGCCTCGCGCGCTATCGATGGCGCGCGAGAAAAAAAGAGCAATAAAGGGCGGGGTTTTAAAACGAAAGAACGCGGAGAAAAGAACTTGGCGGAGTGGCGACGCTTTCACTGTGCCGCTCTGCTCTTCTTTTTCGCCGGAGCCCCGGCCACGGTAAGTTAATCCTACAGAACGCGCGGGGATGCATCGCGCGATCCGCTTTAATGCTTTAAGCCACCCGTGGTAAAGCCTCGTTAGAAAGCTCGTGAACGCGTACAGCTCGCAATGCAAGGAGAGCTCGACGTTCCTTTACAGATTGCCACCCACGCCTCTCGACTTCGTGATAGAAGAAAGAAATCGCCGAGATGTAAGAAGGAGCACGGCGGCGGATTCTTCTCGAGGAGAGGGGGAAACCCGATTTATCCGTCGAGATACGATCCTTACCGTATTGCTCGTCTACATCTTACTTCTAACTCTAATATTTCGAATTGATTAAAATAAATCGCGTCTTGCGCCGCTGGCGTTTTTTTTTTTTTTTATATATATATATATATATTTGCTTTCAATCGCTATCGTAAATCCATCACGAGATTAAAATTTCAATCGTTATTACTATTTACTTAAAAGATACAACTGTGGTTTTTTTTTTTTTTTTGTAATCTCCTTAAAATATCTTCGCGATTCTTTCAATCGTGTCGTCGATAGCAATCACAATCCGCGCCGAGCAAATAATTCAAATGCAATATAACCGATGCATTCTTTTGTAACCAATAACGACAAATATTAACGGTGCGGAATAATGTTCGCCATCTCTTCTCTTTTCTTTTTTTTTTTTCTTTGCTACTTTTTTTTTTGATCGTTCTAAGTTTTCCCAACGGCACCGCTAAGTGAAAGGTGTGAAAGCTAAATTGGATAAGGGGAACTCTCGAAAAGAAAATAAAAGTGTGAGCGCGGAGGAAGGCAACGCGATTTGCTCCGAAGATTGCCAGCAATATTACCGAATCGTCAATCCTGATAGACCATAGTGCAGCGCGAAGGAACGCCAATAAAAGCTGCGAGTCGGGTCTCGCAAACGTGTTTACGACTTCGATATGTGTGTGTGTGTGTGTGTTACGCTTGTTCTATTAATATCAAAACCAGTTCATTTCGGAATGCGATATATGTACGTGTGCTACGTGCGCGCGTGCGAGATGCACAAACAGCGGGTGTTAACATTATTCTTACTAACATTCTTTTTCGCCACGACGTGGATAGAAGAACGGCCTGCACCCGCAGAGACTCAGGACATCGTGACTTTTGCAGTCAACAATGCAGTCGCTGTAAGTGTAAGGCGTGCCAGAGTACGTTGTGCGTTGCTCCTCCGCAAAAATACAGTTGCGTTTGCTCACGTGAAATCTCTCGATGATTTTAGTACTGTAAAAAGACGCCCCTGTCACGTCAATGTACGTCTCGGATTGAGGCAGCGCAAGCACCTCCGTGACACCGCCGCTGGTCACGTCCGGATAATCGCGAGGGTCGAACACAGTCACCTGAAATGGTACATTGGATTTTGCACAATTTTCTCTCTTGCTATTATTTTGGAAATTAAAGTTGTGAAACTTGGGAAATTTAAGAAATTTAAAATTAAAATTATTTAAATTGTATAATATTTAGAAATAAATATAAAATTAAATCATCAAAATGATTGGTTTGCACATGTTTCAATAGCAATATCGCTAAATTTATTTTAAATATATGTTTATTATATAAATTTTGTTTTTATTTTTCTCTTATATTTATCTCATAATTTCCCGCTCAAATTAATATTGCGTCACATCCGACGGATTCGTATAATTGAGATAAATTATCAATTTTCAATACGACACATTAACGAATAATATTTCTCCAGACAATAGCGCGTCAACGCATTGTTTTATCCGAAACGATTAAAATAAAACAATGAAAATAATTTTGCAAATTTCTCTGACTGCGTCGTGTACACTAGTATTTTTGCGCGATGCACACATCAAATGCTCGATCAAATACTCGAGAATATCTGATTTCTCCCATGTATTCGGTTTCCAAAGTCGATAGTATTCGAGCAGATCGAAGAGAACGTCGTCGTGTTACATACGAACGATTACAGAGTGAATGTAAATATAATTGATAATAAAATAACTCGCTATACACTTGTACAGTAACTCATGTGACAAATAGAGTTGACCCCGACTCATGTTTATTCAAGAGCGCTCGACACAAATATAAATTTTTTTTACCGATGATACATACAATTCTCTAAGATGCGTGTTTCACCGTGTACGCGAGTTCTTCATAAGTGCTATTACAACACTCAAAGTTGTAGCGCACACACATTAGACCGAAAATATAGCGGTCTGAAGGAAATGCGCGCGATTATATCGCGGCGCTAATGACTTTCGCGAGCTTTTTATCGGCGAGCACTATACACGAATGAAGTACACAGGTGGTCTCTAATGGGGTGCAGGAAGCGTAGAAAAAGTTCAAGGTGTGATACGGCTACCGATTATCTTTATCGCTCCTTCATTGTTGAAATACATTCGAAGAACACGATAACTTTGTTGAAGTGCGTTATACGACATAATAAACACTTTTAGTGTTTATTTGTTTAAGTAGTATATCAAATTGTTTTAATGTATATGTGCAATATATATATATATATATATATATATATATATATATATCATAGAGGAAATGGTATTAATAACTATAATTAAATTGCGTGTAGAATTAATTAATTAATTAGTCGTTAGAAACGCGAACATTTATCACGCGTTTCTAATGATAAATTAAGAGAAACTAAACTTTTTAATTGTTTGTACCAAGTTTATTATTTGCAATATGTGAGAAGCGTGTGTATGTGTACACGTAAATGTATTTTACATTTTACTGAAAAAAGGCAAAGATTAACTTCACTTCGGTATATGATAAAACATAACGAGAATAAATCTTCATTTTGCTCAATTAGCCTCTTTTCATATTCAACACTTTATAGCGTAACAACTCGTTACCAGTCAAATGTGACTCGTTTCTCGCATAGGCGAGAATATTTCCGAGGAATTCTCACACGCGAGGTTTTCAGAATTACATACGCTAAATCACTATTGTACGCTAAAAGAATAAAATATTTTTATCGCATTTTTTTTGTGAGGTGTTTTTCCGTAAATGAAATAAAGTACATTTCCAAGACTATATTATGTACACAAATGTATTTCTGATACACTTCGACGCGAGTAGTTTTTTGCAAAAATTTCTTATTTGGAGAACAAACAGAGAAATTTGGTAGTATTTGTGATAATGAGATAAATGTTTTACATTTTGACTTTTAGCTCGAAAATGAAATCTCTCTTGCGAATATAAGAGAATATAACAGTCTGTCTCGACGAATGCAGGCACTTTAAAACCGCCACTTTTGCTTACCTTCCAACCTTTAACCGGTAATATCGGATAGAAGTAATCGTCCAAAAATGGCTCCATCACGACCGTCAAACCACGTTCGATTCCAAGATCAGACACATTATGTTCTTTTAATGGCGGTTTCATGAATTCGGGCTTCATTCTGTCAACAGAGAGAGGTCACGTATAATTAATCGCTAGTAATTGTTTCAAGTACAAAGCTGAACCTTCTAATGGTTTGAACGTTATATATTTTTCATACGCCACGCGTTTTAACATGCAAATAAAACGCGTTGCGTGTGTAAAAAAAAAAAAAAAAGAAACATTAAACGTAAATGTCAGTTATTTAGCGATACAATCAACAAACCGCTATCAATAAAACATTAACGATGATTTTTTTAAAACCACTGTATATCTCGCGTTACTAACTCCCATCTGTTGAAATTAATACGCGTTCTACACTTTTTAAAGTACAATGATAATAATAATATCGTATCTGTATTCTAAATTTATATGTGTTTGCACACGCAGCAGAGGAAACAGTTGTACATATAATAATAATAAATCAAATAACGGGAACATCTTTGCGCATACATCAGAGAAATGTAACTTGCTTGAAAGACGTTACTTTGTGTTAAGTTACATGCGAATAAGTACATAGTCGAATAAGCGGTTGAACCGTGTTGTGTTTTCCGGAAATACGCGCGTTCCAAATACGCGCGAGAGAGAGAGAGATACTCACACGGGAATGTCGTCGCTTTCGCGTAGATAATTAAAGGTGCAACAGAATCCGTCTTGCGTCTTACGAAACTCGAAAAGCGTCGTGCAATTCCGGTCGGTCCCGTGGAGTTTGCACTTGAGAAGCATCGTTGCACATTGCGGCGATAACTGGAAAATTCAGGCGTGCGACACTCTAAATGCGATAATAAATTACCGTTAACTCGCCCGTTTGTGATAACATCGTTTCGATCCCGCACGCGAAGTGTCGGGCAAACAACGTTTTAATTGCTCCTCGGGGGGAAAACCCCTTCGCGCGTTTCGCGCAATTACACGTGTAAATAAAATAACAGCGCGATCGTCCGTATATAAGTGATTTCTATCCGTTGTGTGTCCGAACAAAACCGAGTGAGCTTGAAAATCAGACCAAACTGTCGCGTAAAACAATAAAAAAAAAAAAAAATTCAAAATATCTGAATGTGAAAAATTCGAATAAAACTAAAAATTTATGAAAAACCTGAAATCGCGCTTTCCTTGAAATTATAATTTACATCAAGAAACCGTAGTTTTTCCAAAGCTTCTGTTGCTGCTTAGTGTTAAACCTTCAGAGGTTTGTGGTTGTTGCTTTCATCACTACATTGGAAGAAAGTAAACTCGAACACGAAACGTGACATCAAATCATTCGGTTGTCACATTCGTGTTAATACGTGGCCTACTCGCTATACGTACGTCCTTCATTATTCCGGTAATGTCGTACGGTCCCTCGAAGTAAGTCGTCAGAAGTCGATCAATCTCCACATTTCGATCTTCATCCATGGTAAATTCGGAGGCATATATATTGCCCAACTGCTTGACCAAATCGAGGATTTCCGTGACCGACTGGTCCGTGATGTTCGCGTTGAAACTGTTTTCACGAGAAGTTTTTACTATTGCAATGACAAAGACCATGTTTGCGTGTGCAGATGTAATAAGTGATATATTTCCATAAGTTAGGTAACACATTCGACACAAGTAATTGCTCAAATAAAATTAATTAATTCGTAATTAATCAATGAAGCGTGTATTCGCGAGACTGTAATAAAAGATGTATCGGTCTACGAGTATAAGAAGAGAGCGGTAAGTTTTGGGGAGAGGGCAAAGCCCAACCCCGCGCAAAGAGTTTCAGTTCCGAATCAACGATTTCTCCGCGGCGCGACTCCCGAAAGTTTGGGCGGGTGGAGAAGGTAGCGTTGTGCGAAATGGCTGAATTTCGGGGATATTAACGCGCTCAATTAAATGAGCCGTAACCACCAATTCTAACGCTCTCCATCATGGCATCCGATGCATCGATCCACTTTCGTTATCAAGTGCGCGGCAGCGCCGAATTAACGATAATCCGCGCGCCAATTGACTCGGGATCGAGCAAAAAGTGAAGTAAAAAGCTGACGCGCGCGCGATCGATTAAGCATCTCCCACAATGCTACCATGGTACGTTAACCAATAGCGAGGTAACTCGCGTGCGCCTTTGTCAACGCTTTTTACAGGATCCGATGAGTTTCACAGGCGGACCTACTTTTGCAACCATCATCACGAGAGCGATGGATTCGCGCTTGATCGTATTCAGATGGGTCATGATTATTTCAAACACTTCGCTTGTTTCAAGTAATCGGACAGCATCTATCGATTTTACATCGTCGCGTCACGAATCTTTTTTTTAGATAATCATTACTGAGACTCTTTCGACTACGAATTTATTATTTATTCCGACTGTTAGAAGAGAATTTTTTCAATATTACTGGTTGAAACACATTTTTCGATAATTTACATGTGAAAAAGAGATTTGAAAACATCTGGACGCGAAGCAGCGTCGAAAAAAAAATATTAAGACCAATATAAAAACGCATGATATTGAAAGATATCGCCAATATTTGCATATAAGCTCCTTTTATTATCGTCGTAAAGGTAATTCACGCGACCGACTCGCGTTGCGGATACGTATTTGCAATTCGCGTTTTGACGCTGGCAAACGGTGACCGTTTCAACACGGCACACGGAGAAAATTCATGGAATAATGCGCATTAACAGACACATTTGCGCTATATTCATACACGGTTCCCCACTCCGTGTACATTACCGTTTTGTTGTTTTTGTTACTCGTGTAACGTTGTATGTTTGTGTGTGTGTGTGTGTGTGTGTGTGTATGTAAAAGAGAATATGCGCTATGTTTGTTATTCGTGAGTTTAGCCTGTGTTTATTTAATTCAAAATAGCTTACATGCTGTTCGCCAGTTTTGTTGCGGATTGCTTACTTATCCTGTTCACGGAACAGATGGCGATTGCTGAAAGTGATTATTGAAACGTCAATCCATAATAAAAAAAAAAACAATTGGAAGAAAAATGAGAGAAACAAGCAAAAATAAATTTGAAATAATATAAAAATGTTTATATTTCTATACATAAATATTATGTTTTATATAAATATTATGGTTTTTATTTTTTATTTTATATTAAAATATTATATATATATATTTTATTTTATATTTTTTAAAGTTTCTCCACTAACAAGTGTTTATGTTTATAAGGTTTTGTGCGTAAATCTTGGAAAATACAAATGAGATTTTTGTACCTGGAAAAAGTAAATCGGTCGTTCGATAACTGTCCGTATCCATGGAAGTTAGTATGGGCGATGTGTAAAATTCTTGATAGGAGACATAAACCATAAATATCAAACTAGCTATAGTCACGCAATGTATCGCGATCCATAACGATCTGAAAATACAATTCACGCGTGTTGATAAATGAAACTAAACGAGGATCTGTAGTTTTAAAGCGAGAAAATTGTGCGTGCGCAAAAGAGAATTGCTTCTTGTAATTTAGACGCTTGTTGTTCACTTTTGACACAAAAAATGCATATTTGAAAAAGCTGAAACCAGAATGTAACATCCCGTATTATGGAGTATCAAGTAAGCGTATTATAGCAACACTTTGTTCTCATTTCGTATCGCGATGTGTCTACGTTTGTTACGAAATTTACGCGACGCTATCAACGTCACGCGTGTAACGCGTAACACATTAAATCAGTCATGTCGCGACGTAACTCGGGCATTTTGCAGAATATTATGGGTTAGTTTTTTATTTTTTTATTTTTTGCCGCGTTGTTTTTTTTTTTTTTTTTGGAGAGGAGAACGAGAGAAAACATCTCGCGCATTTTGTTTCGTTTCGGGAAACGTAATACGCTTTATGATTTGTGCACGGACTGATTTGTGCGGTCCGCTATGAATCCAAGAATTTTCCCCTACCCATCTCGCAGCCGTTAATCTCGCGAGAAATGAGCATACGTTTCGTTAAATTGCATAACTTTAATCATACCTTATTCGCGCGCGAGCCGACGTATAATGTTACAACGCACGAGTCCGCGCGTCGTCTCTCACGACTAATCCCCACGTGTAGCTTGCATAAACCGCTTTTATCATTGTTTTGATAAAGGCCCGATAATCGTATTACGTGAGCGAGGTTTTCGAGTGCAAGCTTACACCGCACCAAATGGGTAAATAACATTCAAATAAATCCCGTTCCCGAGAAAAGTTTTTATCATACAGAGAGAGAGAGAGAGAGAGAGAGAGAGAGAGAGAGAGAAAGAGAGATGGTGAGTTTATACCGAATACAGAAATAGAAATATTGGTCATTACATGTTTATTTACCGATTTAAAAAACGTGAATAGATAGAAAATAGATATATGTTATACAAATAAAGAACGTAGCACATATGAAAGTATGTGCGTAAAGGTACGATATAAAAATAAGGTATAAAAGTATCCCTTAATAAACAGATGTATATTTATTAGAAAAAAAATTATTAATTTTACTTGTTCTTATTATTTTACGTACGTGCATGTATTAGCTATTTGAAAATAAGGCAAATTATATACATTCGGAGAGAGAATAGATAATCCAAAATTCTTTATGATAATAAATAAGTTTAGAGATTTACTGCGACATGTAAATGTGCGTGACAAGGATCTGGTGATCCTTTTACCTTTCGAACCAAGTTTTCTGAGGATCGGCGAGATATTTGAAACTACTTAAACTGGAATACTGACAATATAATTTCAGATATTTTGCCATAACTCTGAAGCTCTGGAATTGCTCCGGCGTTCTCTGCTCCGATCGTCGTTCCCTGCCCGTCGATGCTTCCCATGCTCGCGTAATATTGTTTCTAGATTTAATCTGATTTTTTTCATTCATCATGTAATTTCCATTATTAAATCGCGCACAATTTAGAAGTCAAATTGACTTCACAATCTGATCTAATATTAATTAAAACTTCTTCGTTGTGTGTGCGACAATCGTTAATCAATTTTCAATCACTTCGGTCTACGCACGACCGATTGAAACGAAACGATCATCTCTCTGCAATATCTCCGCGCGCGTACACATCGGTAAATGAAAAAAAAATTTTTTTTTCTCTCCCGCAAAACTACATGGTGTTACTGCGTACGCGCGGTTATAACCTGCGCATTCGCGCGACTATCTGGAATTACGACTGACATCGTTTCAGAGCGGCGCCATAAAACACGCGTGCGGGACTGACACTTGTCTGCTACGTGTGTGTAGGTTCGCGGTCCCCGCGCGCGTTGTGACGGAAGAGATCTAACAAGATCAGATCGCGTATCTGGCCTTCCGTTCAATTACTATTCCGCTACCTTTGTATCAAGTGAGCGATCGCGCTCGCTGTCACCGGATATAAAATTGCCCCGTTCGTCGCTTCTACGGCGAATATTGTTGAATAGTTTATAAGTGTGTACGCATTGCTACATATCACGCGGTATAATCTTTGTGATAGAAAAAAGAACAGAAATTTTTCAACAATTTTGCTTGTTTATGTAGATTGATTGAACTAATAGTTCTTTGGTGGTGTACGTATACGTATATATGACACAATAACGTTTTAATGTTCAATACATAAAATATAAATGTCGATGATAATCGGGAACGTGACTTCTTGGTGCAAAGATAATAGCTTTTCAAAAATAATAGATTGAAAGCTCTCGAAAAGTATGTCAAACAAGATAATAAACAAAGATAATATTAATGTAGTGTTTCAAATTAAATATATAATGTAAACTTTAGAAGGTTTATATTTATATAAAGTAATATATTACGTATATAAATAATATTAAGCAACGATCCTTCTCTCTTATTTTGACATTGCGTTGCACAAGTAGGCTCACGACATTGATATGCAAACGCGAGCATCCTTCGGAGTGTTGCCGCTCGGTCTGTAACACGCGCGAGTTGAAGGAAGAGAATTATTCATGACTGCGTGACGCGCATCGGTGACGTTACATCGCATCCGTCTCCCGGCGACGTTTTCGCGGACGGATCGCGGCGGCCGCTTAAGTGTATTTTCGCTAATTAATGTCGAAATTAATTTAGACTTATGCGAGGAAATGGTCGGAAGGACGCGCATAAACTGCTCAACAAGGCGAAATGGAAATTGCATCAACGGAGGAGAATTCCTTGCGACAAGACGCG
This sequence comes from Pseudomyrmex gracilis, assembly GCF_002006095.1. Taxonomy (NCBI): domain Eukaryota; kingdom Metazoa; phylum Arthropoda; class Insecta; order Hymenoptera; family Formicidae; genus Pseudomyrmex; species Pseudomyrmex gracilis. The sequence goes on from NW_018021040.1 coordinate 59,170, forward strand.
AGAACGTCATCCACCTCTGCCGAGTAAAACGGATGTGCGCACGTCGCGAAAATGCAAGCGAAGCATTGCTCAACTTTCCGATTAGACACTTTTGATAACTTGCGATTCTTATCTCTCTGCGTTTTTCGTTTAAATGGAGAAAATGCTTTTCGCGGGATTTGTTACATATGAAAAAAAAAAAATAAAAAATACTTGTGTGCGTGCGAGATAAATCTCGAGTATTAAAATCGCTGATTTCTCTCTTTTTTTTTGTTAGATATTTATTTTATTCGACTCTCAAAAGCACGCGTAAAGATACAATATTGCTAATAGGCATTGATTAATAATGAGAACCACAAATGGAAATTCTCTCTAATTAGTTAGATATATATCAGCTACATATTAATATAATTGTACTTGTCTAATTGTGAACCTTCGCGAAAATTGAAATTTACATGCGATCACGCTTTTGACTTACGTGCTTATGCCTCGCGGCGATTCGCTTTGACGGAGAAGTAATTTTATCATGTATAAATTGAAAAAGGAAAATTATGCAAAATTTGCGCGCGCGCGTGTGTTCATCCGCGGCCTTTGTAACATTCAAAAGAAGAACTTGCATTATGCACTTTGCAGGATTCAGGATTTCGTAGGTCGTTAAATGAAAGAAAGAACCTTTGTGTACGGCAGTCTATTTTATTGTTTTGTACACTTTCTTATCTGCCCTTCTCAGCAGTTGGCCTATTTTGAAATGCTTTAATACGAAGAACGATGCTGTGTTGCAGCGGAAACGCGCGTGCTCTCGCGCGCGAGCGCGAGGATTCTATAATTCCATTTTCTTCTCGCACTAATACTGTTAAACGTATTGAAGAAACTTTTTATACGAACGACTACTGTTAAAAAAAGTACATGTTTTATTAACTACCAGTCAAGACTATAAAACATTGTGTGTCTTCTTTCTCTTTTTTCCTCTCTTAACTTATTGTCAGTTACTTATATTATTGCCATTTTATTATTATTATTTATTATTATTTTATATTGTTTGATGCAATAACTTTATTTACATATGTGAGAACATAAATAAAACATATACATATGTAGATATTTTTTTATCTTTTACACTTACATAGAATATTTACTTTTAGAGAGAGAAATAATGATCTTTTGACGCTCGCTATACGCATTTGAGATAAAATGTGAAAGAAGAGATTAGTAAAATTGCAAAAAGCAGAGACGTGTCGCGACATGATGTATCAAACACATAGCTGGTTACTCAAAAAAAGTAACTTTGCAACCTTTCTAAAACGTGTCGTACTGCACACACGGTACTATCGGAAAGAAGAAAGAAAGAAAGAAAAGGAAGGAAGGAAGGAAGGAAAGAAGGAAGCGAGCGCTTTGTCGACCGTAAATTGAACTGACGTCGCTTTCCTTCTTTTGCCGGACCCTTTAATCAAGCGCGTTTCCTGTTTTTAAGCCAACAAATTCTCCTCTCGGTTCTGTAATTAATGCATTAAAGAACGACCGAACCCCACATTTACCACCATATGTTTTAGAGAGAGAATTTTTTTTTTTTTCTAACGAAACTTCAACTTTTGCTCATCGAACACGAGAACGATTCTCTTTTTCTGCGCATATGAAAGAAACTCATTTATAATAAATGTGACAAAATTTATTCGATTTTGACAAAATATTTCAGTCCGATCGACATTTCGCGATGCGCAAATCTCAATTAATTTTGTGTTTTATTGTGTGTCTTTCTGATAAGAAATCGAATACATCAACAAAAAATGAAAATCTCTTCGTTGGGGACGAAAAACTGTCGACGTTTACGATGAAAGATTCGATTTCTTTCTGAAAACTTTGAAGCTGACAAACCGGATCTTTAAAACACGAGGAAAAACTCGGAGAACTTTTAATGTGTGTCTGATGTCAAAGTATCTAAAAAAGCTTTTAAAGTGTCTCGAGAAATCTCGGTTTATACGAGCGGTATAATGTATTAACAGAAAGATCGATAGAACTCTCGTAAATTATAGTACATTTCGATGTACAACGCGCAATTGATATTGAATTAACAGACGTTTGTACGCGATCAACGATAAATTGGGACAAAATTGATTAAAGTTCGGAAGAATGAAGAACAAAATTGTCGTGATTTGCATGAGTTGCGAGTTTCAAATTCTAGACAAACAGTGAAAGCTCTATTTTGTGTCGACGAGAGAGTGACAGAGAGAGAGAGAGAGAGGGGAAAGAGAGCAAGCGAGAATGTGAATCAGAGGTTATACACACTGTCGCAGATTCAATTATGTTGCGAGATATGACGGGCGAAGTAATCAGGAAGGTGGATATTGCGGCGCACAATTCAACCGAGCGCCACGATTGTTGGAGTTTTCCACGTGCGAAACGTGCGCGGATCACAAGTGCCCTCTCATCGCGCCGAATAGGGTTCGGCCTGGCAGAAACCTCGGACCTACATCTCGGAAGTAATTTCGTTGGTCCGACACGTTTCTCCTCGGTGATGTTTACATATACAAAGATCGGAAAGAGAATCTTGCTGATCGAACGTGATCGACTAACGATACGCTTTTTTTATAAAAAAAAAAAAAAAAAAAAAAAAAAACTAATAAATAAAGCTAAAACCGAGCCGTCGAATGCAATGTTATACCGACAAACAAAATAAATCGAACAAAAGCAAAAACCAACGGAAGGGACGGCGATATGCGCTTTGCAAAGAAAACGTTTGCTTCGGAGTGTAGAAACGCGACGTAATTAAAAATTGCGCCGCATTTTAGAAAAAATGCAAAGTAGATAGCCAGTTAAATTAGTTTGAGAAATCGGCTTTTGTTAATCCGCTTTAGTTTCCGCCAACCGTTCGCAACATTTTTATTGACGCGGTTTTGAATCGACCGCTAATTCACTTTCTGGAAAATACCCTGACGTAGCAACGAAACCGCGTTAAATCGCACTCGGAATTATCAATGCGGGTTTCAAGGGGATATAATGGTGGCTCATACTGGACGTAATCCAGTTACATGGTAATTGCCGATCGACAATTCCGCCGTAATGTTCGAAAAAAAATAGAGAGATATATCAAAGACGCGTGTATGTACGCGCGTGTATCGGTGCTGCAGCAAAAAAAAAAAAATTGTACGAACGCATTTATTTTCAATGTGTTTTTTAGGACATTAACAAAGAACAAAAACAAGTGTAAAATAACAATTTCGAAATAAAAGCCAGCTGATTTTACGATTAATTTTGAATCGCGCGATTCGCGACGTATTTAGAACAGAACATATTTTTCAGCGGAAAGAGCAACGACTGAAGAAAGTCATGTCTCGTGAATCGCCGCGGGCTCCGTCGCCGAAATGGCTAGGAAATTTCATCCGACTTCGGCTGCGAGCAAATAACGGCGAATTACGGCCTTTCCTTTTTGACGATGAAGCACAATATGCCGAATTGTTTCTGCAAAACGTGCCGTGGTCGAAAATGGCTGACACACAAACGTCAAAGCTCATAACAACGTCAAACAATCGAGACAATTTTAATAATCAATAATCCATAAACGATGGATTGCGAATAATTAAAAAAAAAAGTTTGTTGTGATGGAAAAACAATTTTTATAAATAAGTCAGAAGATAGAGAAAAGAATCGAGAGTAAATTAAAAATTCTTTTTTTGTCTGATTAGCATCAATCCAACGCACTTGTGTGTGTGTGTGTGTGTGTGAGACGCTAGATTATATTTGTTATTTATTTTGACTCTCTCTCTAATAATGCCAGTTACCGCGGTGCAGCGTAACAGTATATTCGGATAAAATGAGCGAGGAGATGGCAATTATTACAGAGAAATCGATAATATATCATAACGCGAACAACACATCGGAATTTGATACTACTTATATACCAAAGAGGAGGCACGTGAAAATTCGCAAAACATCACGTCACGAAAAGCTTACTAATTAGACATTGATAATTCTGAATAGACTCTCTCCCGAGAATGTTAAATATATATAAATATATATTTTTTTTGCCGCGCAACAATTGCATACGCAAAAGTGTTCTTTCTCTCACTTGTGCGAACAAACGTTCTCTCATCGCGAGTAGAAATTAATTAAAATCTGGAAAAGTACCAAGATTATATCATGTCGTTTGTCACTTATTAAATTATCATCAACTGTCTCTCTTACAGCGTTCTAAGCAAGTTATTTCCTTAGAATCTACAGCGTTCTAATTCTAAATCCATTCCAGTTTCGTGCGCGCGCGCGCGCGATTCAGCGGCCAAAGCTTCAATTTCAATTTTCTGCAGGAAAGCATGCTGAGGAATTGTGGAGACATATATATATATATATATATATATATGCACGGGATGAAGAGGTTCTCGCGGTAGTCTAGATCGGAGGACGGGGAGAAAGGACAGGAGAGAGCGAATCAAAGGAGGATTGGAAATCCTTTCGCACCGCGAAAGCTCAATCGGCGTAAAACGAACCACAAGCTAGCTATTTTACCATTGTTAACGCGTCCTGTCGCCACTCGACTCTTCGACCAATTCTCCGAGACGTTTCCGACCTTACGTGAAGCTTACCGCTTTCTCAGAATCATACGACGCCGTCCGCGGATTATTTGCTCTCACGGAGGATTTCTCTCCCTTTCGCGCGGCAGCTTAATTTTAAACCTTGACGAAGACCCCGATTTGTTTAATGTTTCAGCACAAAGTTAAAAGACGTTTCCTCTTTCCGCACCATGATGTGAAAAAAATTCGTTTATATTTAATAACAAGTTAATGAAATTCTCTTTCTTTGTTAAATTTATTTGTATTATACAGATCGTCGTTTATCTTGTATGTATATTTAAAGAAACGCGAGTCGACTTCTCATTGTGTGTACGAAAATGACAGACGGAACATTTCGATGAATTATCACACGTGCGCAAATGTTTCTTTTTTGTAAAGTTAATTAATTTATTAAGATTTTGATATGTACGCGTCATGCTTGGATTTACAAAACTCTAACTGAAAATGAAGCAACGTCTTTATAAGAAAACCAAGGTGCAAGAAAACAGTAGTGTGCACCTTCTTTAATAAGATTATGCAAATTTGGCTTGTATAACTCTTTAGTCAAAATATTGCCTCGAATATTCTTTTCTTCTCCCGACGTGATTAAGATTTAAATGAAAAACTAAAAGTGTTTTTTCTCAACAGAGATTATATACGATTTATTATACTTTTGAGAAAAACAAATTATTTTCATATAATTTAACTTTGTGCACAAATATTTTAACGCACGAGCGACGAACGACTGTTGGAAGCGGATCGACTGTATTTGTTGTTCGAATTATTTATAATTTCCTCAAATACAGATTATAAAACCGGACGGCCAATGGCGTTTAGATATATTTTAACAATTGGAATTTCGGATCGCTTTATTATTATTGTTATTATTATTATTATTATTATTATTATACGACTTATTTATTATTTTTATTATTATACGACTCGCGACTGGTAATCGTTGTCAGTAATACAAATTAAAATCAAAATCATCGATCGATTGAGACTGTGTAGCATTTTTCTCGGAGCGAGAGAGAGAGAGAGAAAGCGGTTGTGAAAAAATCGGCGATGAGATCTGCCGTCTATGGAAACTTACTAACAAGAAATCAATATTTGTCATTAATCAAATCTCTCTCTATACACAAACGCGTACACAAACTTATCCACGCGATTCATAGGAGGAGTGTGTTCGGTAGTACCTAACACTTCTCTCGACTAGAGTGATCCCAGTTTCGCTCGCTACAATTCTGTATCGTCCGACATGTAGTATGCGCCATGTTCGAGAACGATATATCTCGTCGTTGCTTTACAACGTGCCGAACCAAAATTCTCCGCGCGTGTGTGTGTGTGTGTGTGTGTGTGTGTATGTGTGTTACGCGAAATTGTACCGCGTTCGAGGCATAAAAGTGCAACTCTCATAAGGCAATGTCGGAGGGCTGTGCGCGATATAAAATTTCTTCCCGTTGCAGCAATTCTGCCGGTTGCTGCAACAAAATCGTATATATATCGCGTATTGGAACGTGTATACGAGTAACGACGCGTCGTCATTAATCCTCGCATTGGCGCGTGCCGCGCATTTCGTCCGGATGTTGAATCGATGTTTTTTTTTCTTGCGCATCTTCTCTGTGTGTAAACATTCTTTATCGCTGTTTCGACTGCTTCGTCAAAACGATCGGGAACGTCGAAACTCTGACTGACAAAAAAAAAGTCTCGAGTGGGAGCGAACTCGCCCTTGTATAATGCCACCCTCTTGTGGATTTTTATGATCGCGCGCGTCGACCATTTTCTGAATTTCTATTCCGTTCCTTATTTTTCTTGTACCTCGCGAAATAACTACGTTTTACCTGAAAGTCGAAACTATCACGTCGACAATGTCCAAAGCAAAGAAAAAGTCGAAGAGAGAAAATGAAGCAGTCTCTCTCTTTCTCTCAGAACCGAAGAGGCAATCGGAGATGAAAGAAGAGAAAGGAAACGTCGTCGAGAGGTGTAAGGCGCGCGCGCGGCTTCTGTGACGTCGGGAAAACTCAATTTTCCGTATGCAACCTATAGATTCCCGTCGCAAACAGGGTTAGTCTTGTACGAAACAGGTTCTCTCTCGCACTCATATACCCGCCCTTCTCCCTTCAATACGCACATGATAAGAAAAAACTCCCTACATTAAAGCATAAAATAACGCGACTTTCGTAAATAACGCACTGCATTCTGTCATTTTTGTTCGACACACGTAAGTGAGATTAACAAAAACAAAAAAGAATATAAAAAAAGAAAATAATATATCTCTCTATAAGATAACTCTGTGGTACGCCTCATCTATCGAAAACCTTACTTATCGATTATTATTTGTGTTGAGGAATGTTTCTCAAGCTTCTGTGCTTATGCCGATAGTAGTGTTACCAGTGGTCAGTAATCGTAAAATAGTCTTATGATTTTTTCGAGTTATCGCACCCGCGCAGTATCGTCATTTTTTTTGGTGCTTGCAAGTACGAAGCGAGCTGTAGCAGCAAACAAGTGTTTGTGTACGTACGTGCTCAGAAGTTAATTCGCGCCTTCGATCATTTATATCTCGCGATACTTAGTTCTAATCTTTTATGCTTTTATCGATCGATACTGTATGAGAAAGAAGAAAAAAAGGATATACATATATATATATATATATATATATATACATATCTTTTATCTTATGCAAATCTTAAAATAAAACCTATGCACACTGGGTATCGTCGTATTTGACACTACCAATATCAAGAATTTATATTGTTAAAGGCAAATAAATTATACAAGAACTTTTAACATATTTTATAGAAAAACTAGAAATACAAAATGTTTATTCTCTGGATTTAAGCAAGAAACTCTTGTATTTTTATATCCCAATAGGAGTGAATTATACGACCACTCGTACGACTTAAAAAAAGTTTTTCAAACAAGACTTATTTTTAAAAAAGTTTTTTAAACAAGATTCATGCAAGTAACGTGATAAATAAATAAGATAACGTGATGTTGAAAATTTATATGATGAAAGTAACATAGCTCGTGTGCTCACAAACACAAATACAAAACAGAAGTTGTATTCTGAGAAACATGATAATGCGATGAGAAGATTCCGCGGTGAGTGTCGATGTTAACGAAGAACAAATCGTCAGAGCGCAGCGATACGATCGAAATGTGTCATCGTGTACGTGCGCCGACGTCATAAATCCCACCCGAGAGGTTAACGACCGACAATGAGAACACAGATACGAGCTCGCGAAAGGTATTCATCCTCATTCGATTGATCCTCGAGAATAGCTCGACGGAACGAATCGAACGACGATGGGCATTCGAGAATAGCAGATATATACGTAACTACGTTAAAAAAATCGACCTAATCAAAAATCCATATAGCGCTCGATTGTAATTATCAAATATAAGACGCTTACGTTAATTATTACTTCTTATATATATTCGGTGAGAAAAACCGATAACGCGCGCATACACGACGACAATGATGATTTTGCGCCTATATTGGTATCTTATAACAATCAAAACCATTATCGATGACATATCTAGCGCCCGCTGCGCTCAATAAACGTCACTAATTTTCCAATTCCCGCATGATCAATTCCTCATCTCGTTCGTTCTATTCGAACCGGATATTGCACGGATTATCCGGTCGAGCGACTAATCAGACACATCATCGGCGCTTGTCTTCGGGCGATGGGAATCGTTGATGTTTTCAATAGAAATGGGTGGGAGTGGAGAGAATACCATTGTCGTTTCTTCGAGAAACAGAAATTGAGTTCGAAAGTAAGAGAAAAGCACGGAGAGGAAGAGAGAGAGAGAGAGAGAAAGAGAGGAAAGCAAGGGTAACAGGGATAAAGAAGGATAAGAAAGAACACGAAGAGCTTTAAGAGTTTACGAAAGAGAGAAGGGAAGAGAAAAAGAGGAAATCAGGAATTATGAAATGCGAAAGGGGATTACGGGAGACGAGGAAAGAAGGATGTGTGTGTGTCGTTATAAAGAGAAAAAGAAAAGAGAAAATGTTTATTATTCCTTTCTAGGATAAACTTCTTTTCCGCGCGTACTTAATGAAAGTACGAGAGATAACAAGTCAGATAGAATAATATTGTGAATCGCTAGAGAGAGAATCTCAAGTTTCGAGAGATTATAAAAATTAGCAGTGATATATAAATCAACGACGCGATACGAAAGAAATTACACAAATAGAGAGCAAATATAGCACACACACACACACACACACACAGAGAGAGAGAGAGGGATACGTCTTGCTTTTTTTGTCAGACATATTTTCATCTAATTTATTTCGATATTAATATAAAATATTACGCGCGCTGAAAAAAATACTATATATATATATATAGCCATGTGGACGATAATTTTTCTCGCGTTATGAGAATCAAATTCTTTCGGAGAACAATAAAAAGTTCAAACTACTTAAATGAATGAAAAAGTTACAACAAGTGAGGGAGAAACGAGAAGGAGAGAGAGAAAAAGGAGAAGAAAGTAACAGAGAGGCAGGCAGTTAGGTGTAAAAAAGCTGTCACGGCGGCTTTATTGGAAAACGCAAAGAGATATATATTCGGTGCAATTATATCCCGAGTGTTTCTTTCATACTGTTCTTATCTTTACACTTCGTGTTACCTCCCCACAATCAACCACGACCTGTTTTTCTTTTCTCCACCCCGTCCGAAAACTCCTCGTTTCTTAATCCGTTTTGCAAACATTCGCACGTGCCGACTCTTCGTGTCTCCCACGTGCGTACCACTCATCTCCGACGTTTCTCCGGCAAACGACCCGACGGGTGCTAAAACAAAAAAAAAAAAAAAAACCCTCCGAGGGTGAAGAAAGGATCTGAGAACGTAAAAGCGACTGATGTCCCTCGGAGGCGAGACAGACGCATTAAGTATTACGTGATGTAGAGTGCGTTTGCGACAAAGGTTTTCGCGGGATTATATTCCGCGCGAGATTAAATTCCGGTATTGTGAGAGATGGCTAAATAAAATAAATAACGAGAATGTTATTTAATGTGAAAATGTTATTGTAAGTATAATAATGTAAAATTACGATGTAATTATATTTAGCACTGTTATATATAATCTTTTCAAAAAAGATTTTTAAAAAAGCGCCAAGTACACGCGCGCAACTCGTATCTCTAGAAAAAAGTATTACTATAAAAATCTCTACAAGATCTATTCTACGAAAGAAATGATATCAATAAGTTACGCCAAGTAAAATCTTTCAACGTATACATTGTTACAAAAATATATAAAATATATAAAACTTTGTAAGTTGTTTATACGTTGTAAACTAGAAAATATTCTAAATCAATAAAAAGTTTCAAATATTGTATGACCACTGCACTTTTTATATAAAGCACTCATTGATCGTAAGAAATGACTTCGCCTTGCGTGGAAAATCTTTAACTATGTCGAATCATACGTATAGATATTGCTTTGTGTGAAAAGTCAAAAGCTCATGTGGAATGTTTCAAAATAAAAAATATTTAATGTAAAAAAATTTGGCGCGGCTGAACCGAAAACTAAAGACAGAGTCCAGCCGTACATATGTATGTAAATGTGTGTATGTGTGTGTATGCTCTTACAATTTTGCTTCTTTATTTTTTTCTATGCTTTTGACCATTAATAGATCTTTGTATATATTTATTTAGCTTTAGAGATTGAGACTAGATTAAATCGCACGGTTAATCTTGGCGACAAATTTTACAAATTTGCTTGCAAAAATTTGCTTGTATATATACATGTATGTACATATATAAGTATTCTTTTAATTCGCGGTTTTTTTCATTTTTCTATGTGTTTGTTGCGTAAGTAGATTTATTAATTTGTATGTTTATTTAACTACAAATAAAATAGATAGCTCGGTCAATGCGTGCGACAACTTTCACAAATTTGCTTGTGGCAGATAATTGCAAAAATTTCAACACGTATAGCCGCATAAATATATAACGATTACACAATCCGTAAAAAACGTAAAAAAGAACCTTCGAGGTGATGTAATATAACTTTAATGTCTACATATACGTGTGTGTATGTACAAATTCAAAAAAAAAAATATATATACATATATATATATATAGAGAGAGAGAGAGGGAAAGAGAAAGGATAAAGAGAAGTCGTAGCAGTTTGCGCGATTCATTACGCAGACATGCGGAGTGCTGTTTACGCCACCCGAGGAGGGGATACAAACGGATTTATCACCGCTCCTCGTAAACAGCCCATCAACTTCTTGCTACTTCGCGCGCAGATATCCGGCGCAGTGCGCCGTGCGTCCTTCGTCGCGACGACGTAGCGGTTTTATCGTCGCAAAACGCGCGACGAGCCATCGCTTTCTCGCGCCAATTATGTCACGTCGCCAGAGGGAAAACTTTGATCCTATTTTATCCCCAGTATCGTTGAGCGATGAGGCATTAATAACGTAAATGCAGATTTATGAACTCGCAAAAAAATGATACTTGCATATTAATGTCGATTGTTTTTTTTTTTTTTTTAAATAGTCGCTGTGTGTCGCGAGCAAACTGATCAAATCGAACGAAATTTGTAAATGTGTAATCGCGATAGAGAAGTAATATCAACGCAGCGCGCGCCATTGAAATCAGTTTTTTTCAACAAATAAAATATATATCGACAATATATATAAATATATATGTAACATTCCAGTTTTAACACAATTTATTCTCTTCGGTAGCTGCGTATGACACGTTGTATATTGTCGCTGTGTGTAATTACATGTTACAATATAGAGAACATTACGTGTGTAAAGCCGCTAGTTGAATTTCAACGCAATAGGCTACAGCGCTTCATCAGCAAGATTAATGTGGATAATTATGACAAAGAGAGGTAAATGATCGTGCAGTATTTCTTAATAACAAAATTGATAATTATTAATTTACGTTAAATTTCTCTCTCTCTCTCTCTCTCTCTCTCTCTCTCTCTCTCTCTCTCTCTTTCTCTTTCTGTCTATCTGTCTCTCTTATTCTCTCATTCTTATAAAAAATATAGATTTTATGATAATTACATGTAAAATATATGGCTATCAACTATAATAATTAAATATATCACAAAATTAAATCTTGACTAAAATAATTACGGAAACAACTTGCAAACAAAGTGTATTATTACGTTAGAGATATATTATTAACGTATAACAGATAAATATATATATTACTTGATAATATATATATATATATATTATAGAATATATTATTATATATATTTTTATAATACACTTGTGGAACAACATATTTTGATCCTAGATTTGGATCTCCTCTGTAGCGTATATTTTTACAACAGTATAAATATATAAATAAAGTTAGGTAGATATATAGTTTTTCGAGTTCTCGTCTACGCGAATATAAATAGTTTTCAATAACAAAAACGCATGTAAATGCTTGCTCGAATTTTTGAAACAACGCGCGCGTATTTGTTTAAGCCGTTTGACGACTTCTCAACTTGCCGCGGCGCAACTACCGCACTACATTTACGGCCGATTATCGATCATCATCGGCAGAGGCGGCCGCGAGTATAGATTAATTTCAAACTCGAATCAATTATACCTACCCTATACGGTAGTGACGGCGGCGGAGGCAGGCCAACCGTGCGAGCGGTACGCCGAATCTAATTAGTAATGCCGATTTAGCAAACCCTAATTGCGCGCCAACATATCACCCGCAATTTATGCGACGACCGTGTTATGAATCACCACGCCTAGGCGGCCGCGTTTTCGAGCCGCCGTGTATATACATATACCCGCGGCGATTTGATATTAATTTCCATACTTATTACGCGATCGTTGTTTGTGTAACACGCGACGACCCGCACTCGCGTCCTCTGTCATTATCGCGAATACAGGAATCCTTTCTCCCGGACATTGAGAGATGCTCTCTCTCTCTCTCTCTCTCTCTCTCTTTCTTTCTCTCCCGCAACGCGCAATTAATGTCACGACATTATTAACACAGTAATGGCCGATGAGATCTTTTTGTGGCATTTAGCCATTAATTGTGCGGAATGTGCGCGCTTCGTGTACGTTGCATAGTCATCGCTAGTTGCACGTCTTACTACGGCGCGTCATGTCGTTCGATCAATAATTAACTCTTGCGCAGAGAGAAATGTTCTGTCTTTAACACACTGAATCACAAACTTTTTTTGTGATTCGCAAAGAGTTACCGGCTAATTTTATTTAAAAATAAATAAATAAATAAATAATGATTTTTTACATCTTATTACTCTGAAAAAGCGCGTCATGTTGCAATATAATAATGATTTATATCTTTTTTATAAATATAATTTGGAAACGGATGAGATAATAAACACTGCGTCGCAAAAAACGACTATTCCACCCGCGGTGGAGATTATCATTGTCATCGAATTTACGCAAATTAAGAGCGATATCGCGTTTTCGCTCGCGACATTTGAAAAACATATCGCGCGTTATCGTGACGCGCCACGCGAGTTTTCGCAAAATCGCACGACAATGCATTTATTATACGCGTCTCGCTGGACATTTAAACATTTGATTTTGCACTCGACGACAGCGGAATATCGCAGACGTATCCGGGATCTTCGCCGCGAATATACATGGTGATCGATATACACATCCTGGCAACGTCGATGACATTGCTAATAAACACAACACGCAAATCACCCAGGTTCACGATGATTATTAATTATTGTTTGAGCGTTAATTATGCGACACCGCCACTTTCCGACGTATCCGGACGTCCTCCGGGATAATTAATGATATTAGTATCGAGGATGCTTGTTGCTAATTGGTTATATTAATTAAGCCTGAACTTGTAACACGCGCATATTCTACGGAATTGCGTCTACTTTGTTCTTTTGACGTTTAACCACGCGTGTAACTTTTCTTTGTGTGCGTGAACAGTGTGAAATTAAGATTCCCGCGGATTTAAGCGCGGATTTAATATAATAAGTTGTTAAGTCAGCGCGCTCACGTTTGTAAATTTTTACAAAATTTTCGCGTCGCTCGTTCGTCCACAATATTTGTTTATTTTAAATCATCTCCTTTTGCAACTTCCTATAATTTATTTAAATTTTTTCTTCGCCGCTTAATTGTCTACAATTACTTTTCACACACTTCGTCAAATTTAACACGGTAGTAACGCATTTACGCAGTCTCTCTCTCTCTCTTTCTCTCTCTCTCTCTCCCTCTTTCCTGAGTTATTATTCACTATCATTATGTAATGATAAGTAATATTCCGCGTACGCATGCACAAAGGATAAAGTTCCGGCATTAACAATAATGCTCTTACATGACATCAAAACGATATCATGAAAGCATTAATTCTCACTGTTATGTCACTGTTATGTCGACCCATTGACGCGTCAGAATTGTATGCAAATGTTACAATAATACCTCGCTTTTCGCACGACTCTAAAACTCATTAACCATGCATATGTCAAATATATGCCTACGCATCGACTTCAACAACCGTTGAATAACGGCAACTTCGTGTGTTTTGTTGAATAACAAATTATTCATCGGATAATATGGGAAATTCCGACGCGAAGAATCGGCATAAACTATAATAAACCAATTAGATCTCAAAAAAGGTAACACGTGCGCGCGCGTGTGTGTGTGTGTGTGTGTGTGTGTGTGCAGTGTTCTACTTTAATGTAAAGGCAAAAGAGAAAACTTTTCGAAGTTTTGCAGGTGGAGTGTAAGAAACTCGCACTAAACTCGTTTGCCGCGAGGCTTCGTAAAAACATCCCCGCAAATATATACGCTCTATTCTGTGTTTAAATTTAAGAAAAATTAAGTAAAAAAAATAAAAGACTCAAGTCTTGCTACTTCTCTCGGCGGGAGTTTTCTATCCGAACCGGTTTTCTATCGGTTCTCACTGTGTCTTTTCGTGCTATCATAATTTCATATAATCGGAAAGTTTGACAACGATGAGAAAGGAAACTTGCAACGATCCAATTTGCCACCATCGAGTCTCGAATGTTCGTGCGGAAAACGTCGCTCGAATCCGAGACACTGCGCCGAGTGTTCCTCCCCCGCGCCCCTCCCTCTCCAAGATCCGAATATTTGTCTGTTCAAACATTTCATCGGGAATCTATGATAATTTCAGTTCTTGTTCTTCGGGTCCTTTTCGCAAAGATAGTAATCCTAAGTAATGTTACACACACACACACACACACACATGTATATAACAACTGCGGAACGATGTGCGATGTCGTCACTCTGGATTGAGTTTGCTTCAAACGCGAGTGAACAATGTTTTTTCGCTACTTTACTTCTCATGTTACATGAAAAAAACTAAAATTAGTCCGATCATGCACGTGAGAAATTTTTTCTCGAGAAGTTTATAATCTACTGAAATTTTCGTTTTTTTTTTTTTTTTGACGGTGAAAAGTGACTTCACAATTTTTTTGGTCTCTAAATTACATTAGACGTGACGCACACGCACGCACACATACACACACATACACACATATATACCAATGACTTTAATATCTCGGTTGAATTTCTTCCAGGCTATCACGAAGGAAGTTCGTTTCAAACGTTACTCCGGGGACACATTCGCCGTCGCTTGTCGGTATTGCCCGAGCGACGAAAAGAAATAAAAATTATCGTCATCATGTGTGAATACCGTCGGCAGAATGGCTTGTCATGCGAGCACTCCGTCTCCTCGCATTATTATTTCCTTTACCATGCCGCGGGATGACTTTTATAGAGTCTATCTTTCCATAACACTTTGTTTCCCGTACATAACACCGCGATTTCCGCGCCGCCCGATATCGTTTTTCCTATCGTTTCGTATAGTTTTTCCTCTATCGTATTTCTCAGGTTTATGATCTCCTAAGATCGTTTCAACGATATCAAGCTTTTAAGGTAAAATTTTCCTTCTTTTTCCACCCTTCTCTTAGAAAATATATTTGTTTGAGTAATTTAATTCCAATTTTAATATATCCCGTCATTATCTTTTACGTAGCAGATGTTCATTTTTTAAATAAACCTTTAAGTAATAAAAAAAACTTTACAAAAAAAAACTTTTTTTCAAAGTCTTTTTAATAAAAACTTTCGTTCTGTTTGACAAGGTCAGAAAAACGAGAAGCACTTCCAATCAGCATTTAAACGTTTGACCCGAGCTCGTGCTTTTTCCGTGTCTTTTTATCTCGTCAAAAAACTTAGCTCATAAACTGCAAAGCGATTAACTGCGCGCTGTCAACGCAACCGGTACGTCGTCTTGTTTCGAAGATGACGCGGGGAAAACGCGCGAAACAACGGCGATCTTCCCTGTTACAGAGCTGAATGTATTTCAGCTGAACGCTCAGCGCTTTAACGCCGACAGAACAAACGGCCGACGTCCACGGGCGGACGCATCTTCTCTACAACTTGGTAATTGGCTTGCAGTGCGGGACATTCAACTCGTGAATTTCCCAGGTAAAACCGACGCAGTGACGTATGTGCGATATTTGAACCGGAAATAGTTTCGGTGGAATGTTTGTGTCTCGGCAGATAATATGTATATGCCATACAATACCTATATTGTATAATTAATGGCTTAATTTTTAACGTTAATTATTTATCACGTCAGAACAAATTAAGCTATTATAATTAAAAAATGTAAGCTATTATAATTAAAAATAAAAAAACTATTAAACTATATTAAACTATTAAAAAATTTAAGCTGTTAATCTTCTATCGAGAAAGACGTCATGGTGTTTCCTCGCGCTTGAGACATCGACTGGAAGAGCATCTTCGCTTGTAGATTTTTTACACAAAATTTGTAGAGGAGTTCCGAGTCGTAGAAGCGTTCGATGTCGTCGATGTCGTAATAACGTGCGGCCTCGTTTCTCGTCAGTAGTAGAGAATTCCACGGCGCCCATTCGAGCTCTCGTCGGAAACGTATCAGCTTCAGGTCGTCAAGATTGTCGCATTCGGAGATGCCGGATTTGCCATGCCAGATTTCGTTCACCAAACGACAAATCACCTTGATTCCGGTGACAAAGGCCAAACTGCTGTAACAACCCAACTTGGCTTCGTCTTGTCTAATTTCCAATAGCATCTTTTCGTAAGGTTCGTACACGACACGGGGATCCCGTCGAATCCGCACGGATATGCAGTAGAGGCAAGAGGACGATCGCAGTCGCCGTTCACGCGGAAATTTTTCAAGTGGTAAAAGTCTACCGCAGGTCCGACAGAGTCGCGTGATACTGGTTTCCGACCAACCGAATCGATACGCGTCTTCTTCGAGGTCGCCTGGAAAAACATACAAATAATTAATTAATCTTGAATTTTTACGCACATTTAAATATATTGATTTACTTATAAACTTTACTGTTAATATTTACTTACTAATAATATTTACTAATAATACTTAATATTTACTGTTAAATATTTACTTCAATATTTTAATATTTTAATTCAATGTGTGCAAAACTATGTTTGTTTAATATTTAATAATGAAAAAATCCTCGTTTACAAATCTCTGTTGTCGCATTTTGTTTTAAATCATTAAAAAAGTTGTACACAAATAATACACGATAAATCATGAAGTTATTGGAAGACATAAAGTCTGGTTTGCAAACCTTGTAGAGCGTTGCGCGCCAGTTTGAGGAAACTCAGTCTCAGTCGATTCCTGAGCCAGATGAGTCTGCTCGTATCGATATCGCACATCAAGAGATTCAGTTCCTGATCGATCAAATAAATGAGTTCTTGCGACTGGTCGCATGTGTGCATATCGGCGATGCGTTTCAGGCTGTGCAGCAGATTGATCCGTTCCAGAACAGGCAGATCCTCGTCGGCCAGCGAGGTGTACATGTCTCGGTATTGTCGAGCTCGTTGTACGCGCAAAGTGTCCATCTGAATCGGTCGACCACGACTATCCTGCCAGACGACCGATCTGGATAACTCGTCCAGGAATCTGCATTGCTTTCGTTCCCTGCACTTGAAACGAATGGCGTTTTTCATGGCGCTTATCGTACGCAACAGTTTGACCTCCTTTGACAGGATCACGCCACAAGCGGCGATTCTCGAAGTTCCGAGAGGCATGCGACTCGTCCGCTCGGTCTCGAGAATTCGCCAACGATCGAGAAGATTGTAAAGCAACTGGAAATCCGAATTGGTCTGCGGTAAGCAGCGATTCACTATTACGAAGTCGGTATTGCTGTAAAGGGACAGCGCATGGGACTGTTTCGCGCGTTCGCTCACATTCGTTGCATCGTATTCAAGGACGTTATTCTCTTCGAGAACGTTTGTTCCGACCGCTGTTCTGGCTCGATGTGCTCTGTAACGCGAACTGTTATGTAGCTAATTGTATACCGGGCCTCAGGTTTAGATAAAATTTGATGTTACTACAATGATATTAAGTTAAATTATGCTTTTTTTCTCTTGCTAAAAAATTTATTAAAACCTGTTTGTTAAAACACATTAAAGAAATTTCTATGTAAAGAAATTACAGAGTTATTATTATTAAAAAATAATTATTATTTTAAAAATAACTGTCAAACTGTAGACGCAATTTCATTTTTTTTTCTTTTTACAAATACGTTTTCTACTCGCATAGCAAAACTTTTATTACCTGTAACATCTTTGTATTTTAACAACACTGTTGAGAATTCTGCTATCATCTCGATGCGATAACGGTTCGATTTTCTTGATTGCCTCTGTCGTATCGAAAGAAGAGCGACCGGACACGATAATTCTGTCGAGCGTATCGGGCAGGAATTCCACTTGCACCGCCCGGTCGTGAACGACACCGGTGACCGCGTCCGCGACCGCAACGGTCTGCGTGATTCTACTTTTCCTGCCGTCGTGTGTTTGCGTGCAGGCATTGTGATAGACCAGACCGGTGAGGATGTTTCTCCATCCGCCAAGCGAAGGCTTTGTTCTTGGACTATGGTTCTCTGCTTCCGCAACGACCGCCATAGTGAAGTGGTAACTGGCCCACTGGATTTAATCGTCTATTCTTACAAGAGAAAAGGCTTTCGGATAAGATTAAAAACGAAGAAACGATATCGCCGTTCTCCTAAATAATAAATATCATTTGAGATTTATATTCACATATTTCGTTCTAGTTTGATGAATAATTTTCAGAAACAGAACAAAAAAGTGTGTTACTTAAAAAATAAAATTTTAAAATACGCAGTAAAATTGAGAAGTTCTAATAATGTTATTTTATAATTCCAAAACTTAACTACTTGTTGCTATTTATAACAGGTACATTTTGTATTTTCGAAAACAGAAGCGTTATTTAATAAAAATTAAACATGAATGTTATATTAGAATTTAATAATAATACCACGTATAAAATTACCATCGAAAGAGAGAGATTGTGTATGAGAGTAAAATGTAATTTAATTTGCTTGGTAAATCTCTGTATTCAAGTGCCACAAAAAATACTGTGTATATATAAATTCTATGACATCATGCGTGAAGAATTTTATTAAATTCACGCTCCAAGTGTGGCGAGAGAAAACGTTTCTCTCTTAGAGTGTATAATTTATACCTTTCAGATAGGCGAGATTTTGATGGAAAGCTGAATTTTATGAAGTACAGAATCTTTCCCAAAGCACCCACACATTGATAATCGATGAAACGGAAAATGGTTCCATATTATATGAAGGCTAATGCTTTTTTAACAACTTGGCGACTCTACTTCTTTTTTACATCAAAACCGTTTTACGGACGACTAAAGAAGAAGAAAAAGATCCGTATGCTGCCCCCGTTGTCAAGTCGTATTGTACATGTAACAACATCGAACGTATAAGAGTTGCTGCTGTCGCAACGCGGTAAAATCAAGATGGCAAATAAGGTTTTGATCGATTGCGCGGTTTATGTAATAACAACAAATACACATATTGTTGTAAAAACAAAAATGTGGCGGACTTACCGAGACCAACTTGAAGCGTTTTATTGATGTTCAACGTCACAAATATGTTCACAAGCACTCAGTAATTTTAATAACATTTTACCAGATGTGTGTGCGTATATATTTTTAAATATTATACTTTTAAATAAAATATGAACATTGCAATTATCTTGTTTATATCGGGGAAAGCTCTTATTGCGAAATGGTTGTGTATTTTACGGAAGATCGAACGATTTAGTCGGATTAAACTGAGTTGTGGGGAGGGCGAGGAAGGGTGGAAGCGCAAAGTAGTCCGCGTATCATCTATCAAATGTTGACACTTGTGATCCAAAGGAATGAGTAGATCACATCGAAGAGCAGCTTTTATTGCGACCTAAGGTACACTTCCGTGTGCGCGAGAGACTCCGATGCCGCAAGACGGGCACCTGAAAGCTCAAAGCCTTAAATTCGACGTTGCCAATGGCAACGTGCTTGGTCGATCGGTCAAAAGCCCTTTTCTTGTCCATTATTTTTCGATTTTACGTTACTCGTGGCTGGAAAGCTTCGTGAGGACGAAGATATGAATTCAAACCGGTATGACGAGGATTATGCGCCTGTGGGACAGAGAATTTTCGACGGCATTCATACATCTTCGCTTTCCGCAAGATGCGTATATCCTATATAGCGCCGTAGGAGCCAAACCCGACCCTTAAAATCTCAAGTGTATCATATACGACATACAATATATACGCTTTCGACATGTGGATTCCGCCGCGGCGCTGCTTCCTCTCAGTTTCTTTCGCGTTCCGTAACAATGAAAAAAGAAAGAAAATGTATATAAAGATGTGTCAAGAAAAATATATAAAGTACACGAAGTATTATTCTGTTATTACTGAATTTAAGTCACGTAAGTTGTGCGTATAGTCGCGCGCGCGCGCGCGATTTTCATATACATATATTTACACAGTCAATGTGAATATTTGTTTTTAATTATATTATTTATATATAAGTATCTTTATTATTTATGAGAAGAGACTACAAAAGCGTTTGTACGTATTTGTTTTGTCTATAGATTTATAAGAGATTTGTTTAAATAAATTTTATTATATAAAAATAGAGCGCTGTGTTAACAGTTAATTAACCATTTTTGCATAGAAAAGGTAAGTAAATTAATCTTTGCACAGTTTGCAAATTGATTGCAACACGCTTGCCAAAAAGGTATCATCTTGTCCACAATGAGATTTATTTCATTTCAGTTTTATTTTTCACATTTTTTCTCGCTTCACGCGACGTTTTATACATAGACACACAAACATTTTGCAAGCGCCAACATTTGCGCGTAACAGAATAAAATCCGATTTCAAAACGCGCGAAAAGAATAAAACTTTTATACATGACAAAAGTTTATTAAAAAGCTTCAGTCAACGTTTATCACAAATGTATAATGTACGTGTATTTGTTACACAAATATATAATTCATTAATACCAATCACTCAATGTATCAAATAAATCAAAAAGTTCGTTGTCAATATTTGAATCTATATTTATGCACAAGATACAATAAAAAATCTTTCTTGTTGCTTTATTTATTCCAGATGGATCGTGATAATTCTTCACAGAATTAACGAGTGATTTGTAACAAAGGATTTTTATTGAAGCGTGGAAGAGCGACAGGATTCTCGAAACTCTTTTTCAAAAATAATTAATCGTCTGCAAATATCCGAAAAATAATAGAATAACATTGAAAAAGTAACACGAAATCGAATTCTTTCGAGATTTTCCATTTAAATGCTTCAAAAACATATTCTCAATTAAATTGTGTGTGTGTGTGTTAAATTTATACATAAAAAATGTAAAGAATACAATTACACATACGCACACATGTACGCAAATATAATAACGCATTCTTACATACTTGAAATAATTTTTTGCAATCTGATGCGCCAAATTAATTTGGTTTATCAAATGCTTCGAATATACTGTAGCGGGATCGTTAATGTGACAGTGAGCATCAGCTTCGTTTTCCGTCAGAAGGATGCAATTCCAGGGCGACCATTCGATATCCTTCTTATATCTAACCAATCTCAGAAAAAAGAGATCTTGGTTCTTGCTAACCACCGATTGACCGCGCCAAATGTTATTAACTAAATGATAAATATCGTGTTCTTGCATCATAAATGCCAAAAAGGAAACTGAGCCCCGACGTTCCTCCTCGGTTCGCACGTAATTCAATATAAACACATAAGGATCGAAATTTATGTGCGCGATATTGCGTCGACTTAGAGAACTGCAATCTGGAGAAAGGTAAACACGCTCAGGAACATTTATATAATTAATCACATTTAAAAGGTGTGTTCGCATGAATATGCAGGTAAGTGTGTAAAATGTAATATTCGTACACACTGTTTATACTCACTGGCGCAAACTAACAGCTTATTTGTTCTGGTGTGCGATAGGAATTTATCGTACGGCACTAGTTTGAAACAACTCCGACAAAATTTTGTTTTTATCTCTAAAGGTTCTCTCAATTCGCTGCTCTCGGAGATTTCGTCGACGCATTCGCATCCGCAGACACTGTGCATTTTCACAAAATTCACGTAAGAATCTATGCGACGAGAACACATTTATTATATTATTGTAATAAAAACGAGATAAAAAAAATTAAATTATTAAAAAAATTATTTAAAAAAATTAAATATTCAATCGAAACACGAATTATTTTTTTTTTATAATAATAGAAATATATTCTCTCATTTTCCTATTATTAATATACGCAGTTTTCTCTATTTTTGAAAATAGCAATGATACAACATAATTTTAAAGAAAGAGAGAGAGAGAGAGAGAGAGAGAGAGAGAGAGAGAGAAAGGGAGTTATGAAATCTTGCGTGTCTTACACGTTATCCTTTCATTTAGATAATCCAAGGATAAATTCTTCATCTCTCGATTGAGCAACGCGATTTCCTGATCCAACAGATACAACAGGTCAATAGCCTCGTTACAAATATGCATGCCGAGCGACTGCTTTAACTTTATTAACAGTTTCTTCCGTTCTTCCGCACCGATATCTCGATTACTCAATGCGTCATAAAATCCTTTGAACTCACGCGCCTTTTGAGTTCTCAACGTAATCATCTCGGTAACTTGGCCCTTGTAGCCGATCCATCGCGAAGATTTGCAATTCAACGTTAGAAATCTGAGAACCCGTTGCTTTCTGCGCGAACTCTTGACCACCTGTTTACGTTTGTCAATGTGATTGAACATTTCCACTGTCTTTTCCAGGATCCTATAACCCTCGGCACGCTGTGCGGCTTTGAAGAATCGCGATTTTACATCCTTCAGTCGGTCGAATCTCCACTTCTCGATCAGACT
Organism: Pseudomyrmex gracilis; assembly: GCF_002006095.1. NCBI lineage: Eukaryota > Metazoa > Arthropoda > Insecta > Hymenoptera > Formicidae > Pseudomyrmex > Pseudomyrmex gracilis. The sequence continues at coordinate 81,886 of NW_018021040.1, forward strand.
GTAGAGCATGTCGAAATCCGCTCTTGATCGCGGATAAATTTGACGAAGAATGTTCTGTTTATGTCGCATTCTGTATAAAAAGAAAAAAAAACGAGATACGTAAAACCGGCGCGTCTGTACGAATCAGAAAAATTGAAATACAAGACATGTTTCAATTTCTATTTGTATTTCTGAAAATATTACTTGTTTGCTATTGCTTTTTCTTCTTCGTGCTTAGCATATTGTTCGAGCATGGTGCGATAGGTTTGCGCGTATTCTCTTGTGTACTTCGACAACTTGTACGCTCGATAATTGCGTTGAATAATACGCGCTTGTTCGTCCAAGTTTCTCCATGTTTTATAAGGTTTTACAGTCACGTACTTATCCATTTCGTTCGATATGTTACAGTCGTTTCTACATAGATGTAACATATGTAAAAAATAGTTTTAATTTATTATATTTTTTTCAGTATTTATTAATTGCGCACTGAAGAGAAACCAAATTAAGATAACGTGTGTTTATTAAAAGTAAATTTTTTTTTTTAATGAAACTCATGTATTCGTTACAACTCTGCAATCTAAGCGACTTCTTTAACGGACATTTTTAACATTCCGATTGTTAAACGTGTCTTAGAATCCTTTTGAATTCACGCAATATCATGAGACTCTTACTAGCCTCTTTTTATTATTTCCTTTGATTTCATGCCGTTACATTGTGGAGAATTGTTCCTATTTTCTGCAAGAAAGCAAACGCGAACAGGAATTTTATCTTTAGTACCGCCACATTTGCGTTGCACGATGTCGCAACGATTGTGTTACTCCGTCCTTCGTTTGTACACATTGCACCGCTCTGCTGCATACGTTGTTCCGTGATATCTGCCTCGGCGGTGGCCCGGTCTGAGAAGCCGCATTTACATATTCTATTCCGGTAATTTTGTGTCGCCATCCACCCAGATAAGGCTTGGGAATTTTTTGATCTTCTATTCCGTTCGATAAGACCATTTTACAGAACAGCGCGTTCTAAACTTGTATACTGAATTGTTCTTTTTCTATTGCCATTTATACATTCGATAGTAAATTTCTCGAACATATGTAAATCCACGATCGTTATTGTTTTTTTTTCTAAATAAGCGTTTTCAGCTTACAATCGATCAAATCGTGTATACATATGTAAATTTTTTTTCATTTATGTACATTAGAAAAACAATTTCGGACGTGATATGAAAAATAAATTCAAGTTATTGTTTTGCATACCTTTTTTCTTATTTTTATTTCTTAACAACTTTATAAAAGTTTGAAAATTTTGGTTATATTACATGTGTAAAAGATTGGATGCAAATATTAAGAGAAAGCAAGAAAAGATGATTTGTTCTGCTATTGGTTATATTCCTAATCTCTTGCGCACGGACAAGCTGCTACTTTCGATCATGTTAATCAGAGCTAACGTCAACGTGCACGTTGTTTTTTGAAACAAAACTTAATGAATGCAATATGTTACTTTCTTTTTTCATCTTATTATTATCTCTTTCTCTTCGCTATTGTCTCACTTTTGCACTTCACGGCTTCACTTTTTCGCCACTTAGACGACAAAAGCGCTGTTAATCTCCATTACGGCATGAAAACTCCTTGGCAGTTCAAATATCTGATTGGTTACTACTGCACAAGTTCGATAACGTGATTATGTAGTGAAAAAAATGCTGAATGTGAGTAAAAATATTATAAATGATTTTTTTATTTGTGGTTTTTCTTCGTTCTTCCGCAGAGAGAAGAATGAGAGCGGCCACGACCATAAGAGTTTTTACAATCGCTTTTCCGTTTCATACGCTAGCGCGTGTTCACGAGTGGTGCACATTGGCAACTACGTAGCAATGTCCACGAGCGACTTATCGATCGGACGCAATGTCCAAACGTGAAAATGGTTCTATTCCGTGCTATGTGCGGCGGACATGGTTCTATTCCGTGTTATGTAAACGTACGCCGGTATACAGACTTGTATGTACAGTGCGGAGCACCATATCGTGCGCCGTGAGGAGAAGTAGTTCTCCTCCAGCTGCCTCCTACTAGCACGCGCCAGCGACCCGAGATTTAATCCATATGTACCGGCACGGTTACCGATGACACATACCGACGCGGTTACCAATAAT
>NW_018021041.1:0-5734 GCF_002006095.1 Pseudomyrmex gracilis
TGCAAGTGTTGCGATCATGGAGTACACTATAGAAAGAGTTATGTTTCCTTATATTATACTAGCTTTTTTCATGGGTTGTGGAATTTACAAACATCCGAAAAGTTATCCCAGACGGTGTTTAAGTATTGGTTATATTGTTTTAGTGTGGAGTGTTTATGTTTGGAATTTATACAAAAGATCGATACGTGAAATGCTAAAGTTAAACTCACTTTTACAATTCTTAAATTTTTTTACAATAGGAATAAATTTGTTCTTGTGGATAATATCTGTATATATCGCTTTTTACAAATACGAGGTACAGTTTAACTATTACATTACATTATTGTTTAATTTAATAAATATACTACAATATTCCAAGTTACAATTTCTTTGGTTTTTTACATATATTTTTAAAGAAAAAAAATAAAGTTTTTAGAATTGTAATGTATAGTATTACATTTTAGTTATATATATGTGCTTTATTAATTATTTTATTTTCAGGAACAGTCGGTGTGTATTAAAAAATTAGATCTTGTAAATGATACATTAGAAAAAATCGGAATATCAAAAGAATTCATTAGAATGCGAAAAGAGATNAAGTGGTCATTGATTGTATGGTTTATGCTAACATGTATACTTAATATTCTTGATAAAGTAATAGGCTTATATCTGAACTTGTTTGCAAATCTTCAAGATATAATAGCTATTTGGATTGTACAGTATCCTGAACATGTCAATACTGTACTGGACTTCATGACTGTATCTATTTTAAGGTACTTGTTTGTATGTGTGTGAGTGTAAAATCACTAAAGGATACTTGATATTTTTAATACGAAAACAATAGTGCATTACATAAAATACGTATTATTAATTATGACTAATTTATTTGAATGATAAATATATAACCATATTATAACATATTGCGACTTTGCAAGCTAGTATGAAAAGTATTTTTACTATAGGATAAACACTTAGAGTTTCAAATCTATTTACTGCAATTATTATCTGTTTATTTCTTTGTCATATAAGTGCATGAAACTCGGCAGTTTTTACTTTAACTAACTTTTGCTCTAATATTACAGATATATTGGTATTAGATTAGATAAAATAAACAACCATATAGTACAACTGTCAAAGATTGAGAACTATGATTTGAGATGTATGCCACTAAATTCTCTTATTGTCAATCGTCACTATATTCGGCGCACAGAATACCGCAAGCGTATATTGTGGATTGCAATGTAAATTAGTAGTATATGTTAAAACAGATATGATACAAGTAAAAATTACTATTTGTGAAAAACGATGTTATCATTTATAAAAAAAAGTGTATTCTTACTACTCAATACTTTATATTTTTACTTGTACAAAGTTCTGCATATATTTGTAATACTTTTGTATTGATTATATGTTTAAGTAATATTTTTGTAAGCTATTTAATGTAAAGAACTTTTGATCAATACTTAGTTATGTAATAATATAAATTTTTTATTTTGTTTTAAATTAAAGACAAAAATGAGTATAAAACATAAAAACACTTTTATACTCTTTTATATACATGAACGTAAATATATAAAAATATTTATGTAAAACTTGTTTCCTTTCTGTAGGCATCTTCATTTGGAACTTTGCCATGTGGCTCGCAATATTAACGCTTTATACGGAATGCGAATGACAATACAGATGGCATCTTATTTTGTTGTGTTTACTGGATATGTTTATATTCAATATCATAGAATGGTATGTTTGGGCCACGAGACCGGAGTAATAAAATGGTACTTTATAATTTTCAGCACTATATGGACCATTTATTTTTTAAGTAAACTTATAATAGTAAATTACATCTGTGAAAGTGTTAGTGCCAAGGTAACATAAGTTTGTATAACATGAAATAATATTATAAAAAAATTTTTTTTTCTAAAATCTTAATTCTTGCTTGTAGGCAGAAAGAACTAAAATTGTAATTCATAAATTGACAAATCTTATTCGTTTTGCAGATGCGTATGATGAGGTAATATTAATTAAGCGCACAATCTTTTTTATAGAAATTGTCTTAAATATCTTTAGATTTGTGTAACAAAACGTGTATAATACAGATTTATCAGTTTGGTCTGCAATTATCGCTTCATCCACTGAAGTTTACCGGATTGGGCTTATTTTATTTTGGCTATAAGTTCGTCCGTTCGGTTAGTTTTTAATAATATTTAATTTTATGAATAAACAAAAGTAAGAAATGTAGGTTTTTTTTCTCTCTTTTTTTTTCTTTCAATTCTCAAGAATAGTAGAAAATAACATTTATGTAACATTTGTTTTCAGTTTGCTGTTTGGGTTTTTTCTATTGTTCTTCTACTGGTACAAGTGGACACGTTTGTAGTAAACAGATCTAAATTAAATGCGCGAGAATGTATTAGAAATAAGTAAGAATTACTTCTTTACAAGGTTTGGATCATTTTTTTATACTACTACTTTCATACGTTTTAAGGTATATAGTTTTCTTATTTTTGTTGTAAGCATAGAACATAAAAATTTATATTAGTCGTAAATAAAATAGTATGTTGTCGTATTCCAGTCATGTTATATTAACGTAGTGTTTATATCGATCTTATATAATATTTTCTCTACTGGCTTTATAAGCAAGAAGTCGCACTTTACATTATTATCGGCTCTACTATTGACGAGCAATATTAACCGCTGTTTTCTTATAAATCAAATATCTGTATGTAATTTAATATTGCTTAGAGATATCAAATATTTTTGAAGAGATTTGCTGTAGACAATACGTTGACAAACCTAGACATTTTAAATACAAACTGTTATAAACTTTACATATATATAAACAAATATTTATATCATAGCAAACACATGTAGGCACAATGGTTTAAATATCTGTTGACATTATGTTACTAATCTTTGGCGGATCCGTAGGCGCGTAGTCACGACAACGGTTCTACATGCTGTTCTCGTCGGTTTTGCGGGTTTTGTTTTATTTTGAACATTTAATTTCTCTCGATGACTGCTGAACAGTCGATTTAAAAGTCAGTCCCGTCTCGGCAACTGAAGAACCACCGAATCAGCCGAAGTTTCCGTAGTTCGCGCGCTTTATCTTGACAAAGTTTTCCTTAAGAGGGTATTGGATACCGATTATTAAGACCCTGTAAACCGACGTTTTTATAACCAAAATTTCTTTAGTTTTTAATTTTAGTTACTGCACAACATTAAAAGCGCTTTTACAGAAGCATATAAATGTACAAAACCATATAAAGTTTTTGAAAATATTTACTGCTTTTGTGAACTCTGTTTTTCATTCATAATAATAGTATATAGTATCAGATATATATCATCACACTATGACGTTGTTCTCATTTATTAGATAGTCAAACCCTAATCTGAATGATTTATTAGACTTGTTTTTGTCGTACTTATGGCGCTTGTTCATAGTAAAAATGTACAAAAGACGCCTCAAGATCTAGTCCTCCCACATTATCCGAATCGATTCAAAACTATTGCATACTTCCGAGCTATTTAGGAGCTTTTGAACCCATCAAAATAAAATTTTTGAGTTCGTTTATCGAAGCAGGAATTTCAAGGTTTTGGTGGGAGGTTGAGTCTCTTTGGACTGCGCCATCCCGCACTACTTAAAACTGCAGATATCGAATTGCTTTTGCGCCATAATTATGTGCTATTTATAAGCTCTTAAATAACCCCACTTTAGATTTTTGAGCTGCAACTTTTGGCGCGCAAAACTAAAGTATTTTTGCAAAAGAGAAACTACTCTTTCCTATACACAAAAAACATACTTGCTACGCAAATATAACACGAACACCTACAAATAAAAAAATACACACATTCCGACTTTTACAGACCGCCCCCAGAAAAAGAATTCCAGTTTTTACAACAATTTGCAAGAGAAATGTATTCTACAAATAAAACAAACGGCTTAGTTCTTTACTGAAAGTTGTTCCTTCGTATAGAAGATCGCAAAATATGCAGTTTGCGAGTTTTGAAATCAACCTCCGGAGTAGGAATTGCACTTTTCATCCCATTTTACAAGAGAAGTACTCTAAAAATAAAACAATCAGCGTAGTTCATAGAGAACATACATTCCCTGATTTATGCGTTCGCACAATACACAGTTTGCGATTTTTGAGCTCAACTTTCAAAGTAGAAAGTGCACTGTTCGACCATTTTACAAGAGAGAAGTACTCTAAAAATAAACCAACCAGCGTAGGTCATAAGAAAATCACGTTTTCTGATTTATAAGCTCGGAAAATACGCAGGTTTTTATTTTCGAGCTTTAGTTTGTGGTAAAAGTGCACTTTTTACCTCAAATTTCTAATACGTGAAATGTCGTTTTAATATGTTAAAAGAGGAATTAGTATTTGCACAGGTAGCAATAGTCTGATAAATTTTTAGTACTATTTTACAATAAAAAACACAGTTATATAGCGTTGGTTAAATATTTTTAGAATATAGTTATAATAATTGTCTGTACAAATATATGTAATACTCTTGTAAATATATTTACAATAGTAAGAATAGTACTAAAGAATGTAGTATTAATAATACATAATATTTAAAAAACTGACTTGTCGTAAAAATAGAGTTGTAATATGTGTTAAGAAATTGAGCTTTGTAAATATAATCTACAAGATGTAATTGCTGTTAAGCAGTAAAATCGTACAGAGAACAAATTATTTTATTGATATAGTTAATTATTTATTTATTTTTAGTGTTAGTTATTTATGTGTACAGTTATGTAACAATTATGTGTATTAAATTTGAAATATAAAAAACTATTGTTCTAAAGGAGATACAGACCACTTATTTTTAAAAACCAAATAACATAATAAATTTTAGAGCAAATAAAACATCATTCATGTATTGTATGATTTGCTACATTTAGTGACCTTACGATTATTGTAAGTAATGAAACAAAGAACATTATACTTTTTCAAAAAATTAAAATATGAAAAATTATAACATTGATCTATTTATCCCCACTGCCTTGGGTGAGGTAAATCACTGTATATAAAAAATAGATAGATCTGTACAAAAATACAAATTACAATTTTTTAACAAATTTTTTAACAACAATATCAGTATACTCAATTTTAGGTGTACTTTACATTGTTTAACAAAAATCCACTGTTATTTTTAGTTGTACTTTACAATTTTCTTCTACTCATTTCTTCTTTTTAAATAACATCTTTAATTGTTCTTTAGTCAGTGGACCTGTCTCTTTCCGAAGCATATTTGTGGTTATATTTTGTTGATTCTGAAAAAGCTAATAAAACTAGTGTCCGATTATCTCCAATTCTTAATGTCTATCCCTAAACATGGGATAGATGAACTACAGTGCGGTTTTTTACACAAGAAAGTATTTGACAATTCTTACATAGAAAATCTTTAAAAATGTTTCAAATTGATAGAATATGTCGAAAAACTTAAGAAAATATGTATCTAATTGAATTGTTTTACAAACAAAAAGTGATGAGCTAGAAATTTACACACCTACCTTTGAAAGTTAAAGATACAAAATATTCATTTGTTGTGCAAATGCGATTTACATAAATAATGTTTTGCTTGTAAATACACACTTAACAATAACACAGCCACACAAAAAAAAAAAATTTCTTTGGCCTGGGGATCAGACCATGTTTATTATATGTTTTTGGGGTCGCTGAATCCGAATCCGAGGTCCATTAAACCCTATCGGGTCGGGGTTCCGCCATAACCTCAAAAAACACCATAATAT
>NW_018021041.1:6024-21717 GCF_002006095.1 Pseudomyrmex gracilis
TTAATGGACCTCGGATTCGGATTCAGCGACCCCAAAAACATATAATAAACATGGTCTGATCCCCAGGCCAAAGAAATTTTTTTTTTTGTGTGGCTGTGTAATCTTATAAATACACATCTAACAAATAGTTTAGGAAATGTGCGTGTGGTCCGTCTTACCCACACAGTCTATCTTCTCCTGACTTACTCTATATATTTGAATTTTAATACAAATGTATTTTTTATCTAAAGCTTCTCTCTTGTAAAATGGGGTGAAAAGTGCACTTTCTATTTTAGAGGTTGAGCTCGAAAATCGCAAACTGCGTATTGTGCGAACTCATAAATCAGAAAACATGATTCTCCAATAAACTACGCTTGTTGTTTTATTTTTAGAGTACTTCTCTCTTGTAAAATAAGATGAAAAGTGCAATTCCTACTTCGGGAGTTGATTTCAAAACTCACAAACTGTATATTTTGCGATCTTCTATATGAGGGAACAACTTGCAGTAAAGAACTAAACCGTTTGTTTTATTTTTAGAATACATTTCTCTTGCAAATTGTTGTAAAAAGTAGAATTCTTTTTCTGGGGGCGGTCTGTAAAAGTCGGAATGTGTGTATTTTTTTATTTGTAGGTGTTCGTGTTATATTTGCGTCGCAAGTATGTTTTTTGTGTATAGAAAAGAGTAGTTTTTCTTTTGCAAAAATACTTTAGTTTTGCGCGCTAGGAATTGCAGCTCAAAAATCTAAAGTGGGGTTATTTAAGAGCTTATAAATAGCACATAATTATGGCGCAAAAGCAATTCGATATCTGCAGTTTTAAGTGGTGGGGGATAGCGCAGTCCAAAGAGACTCAGCACCCCCACCAAAACCTTGGAATTCCTGCTTCGATAAACGAGCTCAAAAATTTTACTTTGGTGAGTTCAAAAGCTCATAAATAGCACGTAAGTCTGCACTAATTTTGAATCGATTCGGATAAATGGAGGGGCTAGGTCCTGAGAGGTGTACATAAGCTTAGAAATAATTCTACATATATGAATATATAGTCAGGTTATAGAAGGAAACTATGGGCCGTATTCATAGTCAAAGCTCAAGGTAATGCTTAAGAGTGTCTCGGTGAAGATGGTCTTATTTAATTAAGATCATCTCAAGAACTATATAATTCACAGTCGCAATATAATGTGATCTTCGTCGAGAAATTCTTCTTTAAGTGATTCTTCTTTGATATAAGATTGTCTTTACGAAGATGTGTTTAAGACAATGCTTATGATTCGGTTATTTCCGTAATATTTTTGTTGAATCCGCCAATAGAAATATTGGTTTACTTTTATAAAGTAGTTATAGTATCTAGTTTAACATTATTAGTCGTGACTAATATTAAACGTTCTTGGATGCGTTCCGATATTCACTGTACTCACCATACTCACAGCCAGAGATCTATAGCAATGAGAAACATTAACTTCAAAGGTCTACTTTTTTAGAAATAGATTGCCAGAGTTTTATTTATTTGTAAATAAAATAGATCAAACTTGACTTTTATGATGGTGGTTAAAATAAAAATCAGCTTTATTCTTGGGATGTTTTGATCGTTGTTTATTAATTTCCGATCGTCATCAGCCACTAAATTAACAAAGAATTAATTACCAGTATAAAACACGTAAAACTTAAGTTAAAAAAGTATGATAGACTGAAAATCAAAAGCTTATACGCACCTTCAAAACAATTGCATGCTACTGCATGTCAACAACCAAGAAAAGTCAAATCGAAAACTTAATTCAGAAAACCAAAATTACTTATGTAAACAAAGTCAAAGATAATAAATTATATGTCAAAATTGTAAATAAAAATTATAAATTATAAAGTCACATAATAAAAAATGAATAAAGGCTGATACATAGGCGAGAGAAACGTCTCCACAAGCAGGAAGAAATTATTTATTATTACAGATTTATTTATTTCTTTGTAAACGTCAAAAAACATGCATATGAGTAATAACTGTTCCAACAAAAGCTGTTGCTTAAGAAGTCTTTGGACAAGTCTTGGCGAAGATCGTCTCATTTGTCAGTGTATTCGTGAAATAAGACAGTCTTTAATGACTACCATATGAATTTATAATGAATAACGTAATTTCAATCTCATGCTTAAATGGATTTATGAATCATATTAAGACGCATCTAAATAAGGTCATCTTGACCGAGATATTTCTTAAACCGTTTACTCCCGTCTTATTTTGGACTATGAATCTAGAGGACGTTTTAAGACTAAACTTAAGGCGATCTTAAAAATAAGTACTGACTATGAATAAAGACGGCTCTATATAAGCAAAACTTTATGCTGAACTTTGACATTCTAAAGTGAGAAATTCTAAGAATTGGCAAACAAGCGCCAATTCTTAGCACAGTTTACTTATTTTTGTAGAAGCATTTTAAATTTAATGAAATAAATACGACACCAAACGTCATAGAACAAAGTCGATTTACAGGTCTCTATAGTCGGTATTCAGTATTTTCTTAAGACCATCAAATATAAAGTTTTTTTGTCTTTTATCTTGAATAAATCAAATAAATCCTACACACAATATAATATTTTTTATAAACTATTTTTTCAATATTTTCCTTAACTGGTTATTTTTCCGATAATACTGAATTATTACGTCAAATTTAAAAACTATCATTATAGCTTATAAATCTAGTTAACTCAAAAAAAAGTTGCTCATAATGCATTACAATAATATTACTTTATATAATATAAACGCACGCATGTTTTACGTTTTTTATTTTAAACATGTGATATATCTTGCTTTTATAAGTACCTCTTACTATTTTATTCATAGAAATTTTGAGAGTGCATAAGAAAACTCGATTTTGTAAATGACATTAGTAGAGCACTTAATATCAAAAAAGATTAATAAAGAACGTACAATAATATAATGGTCACTGATTCTGTGGTTTAAGATAATATGTCTGATAATTATTCTTGATACTATATTGTGTGTAATGTAGTACAATATAAAAGTTGTTACTGCAATCATTATACATTAGATTGTATATTACTTTTTACATATCACTACTTTACACAATTTGACGATTATGTATGTTAAAGTAATGGACTATTGTTATATAATATAAAAAATCAAAGAATTCTAAATAAAACATATTACTTTTTTATCTTTTGTGGTTTAAAAATTAGTGTATAAAATAGACTGTTTTATTTTTTCCCGTCACTAATATATCAGTAATAAATTGGATAAAATAAACAAACCTTATTGTGCAACTCTCAAAAAATAAAGACTGTGAATTAAGATGCATGTGAAAAAAGTTTTTTATTGTCAGTCGTCTCTACGTTCGAAACACAGAATACCGCAAGCATGTGTTGTGGACTGCAATGTAATAACATATCTTAAAGAAAAATAGAAAAACGTAGTTGTACAAAAATAACTTTTAACGTGTATAAAACCTTGCTTTTTACTTCTACAGTTAAAATTTTGCATAAAAAATATTTTTCTAATTATATTATAATATTGTCATCGTGTTTCCCTAGAAAATAAGCGCATTTTTAAAATTTGCCCGTTATCTATTTATTTTTTAATACAAAATTCGATTTCATTTCTTTTGTAACAATAAAAACATGTAAAAAAAATATACAGCAGAACTTTTTATTCTTTTAATTGTCAAATTACATTTTTTCAGAAATATTTCTTATCCGTATCATTCTTTTTTATTTTTATTCTTCGAGAATAACTCAATACGCAAACCTTTCATACTGCTCATGTATGATCAAAAATCCACATTTGGTGATTGTAATATCACAAAAGAAGTGACAGCCCAAAAAAAAAAGTTTACAAGTAAAAGTTTACTGATGATGATAAAAGAAAGTTTGTGACAAAATGATGTGTTTACAATAGAGATGTTCTATTCTATTTAGGTATACGCCATAAAAATATCATATAACTATATAATATACTATATTAATTGCATTACATAGTACATGATTGTAAGTTCGCTCAAAGTTTTAGTACAAAAGTTTAAAAGCATCTTTGTTTTTATTCTACATTTAACAAAAAATAAAGATAAAACGACGCTTCGACACAGTTGCACAATAAGGTTTTAATCACATTACATTATATTACTACAAAAGTGTTAGTTTTCCTCACTTTCTTTATTTACTAAATTATATATATTTAATTTACAAAAACTCACGCTTACGTAAGTATCCATCATATTCTAATTGATATATGTATCAATATATATATCTCTCTCTTTCTTTTACATTTCATACGATCGATTGTTTCATTTCAGCGAAAGCCCATAGTAATGCTTCGATACAGTTAATGTGAAAATGTACTTAAGTGCCATCACTGTAATGTATGTGATAATTATATGACAACACATTCATCGACTACGAAGTAAAGACCTAGTTAGCATAGCGAACTGCAAGTGTTGCGATCATGGAGTACACTATAGAAAGAGTTATGTTTCCTTATATTATACTAGCTTTTTTCATGGGTTGTGGAATTTACAAACATCCGAAAAGTTATCCTAGACGGTGTTTAAGTATTGTTTATATTGTTTTAATATGGAGTGTTTATGCTTGGAATTTATATACTAATAGATGGATACATGAAATGGTAAAGTTAAACTCACTTTTTCAATGTGTAAACTTCTTTATACTAGGAATAAATTTGTTCCTGTGGATAATATCTGTTTTTATCACTTTTTACAAATACGAGGTACACTTTAATTATTACATTACATTATTGTTTACTATACTAGATATAATAAAATAATCCAATATAAGATTTCTTTGCTTTTTACATATTTTTGCTATAAAAATATAAAGTTATAAGAAATGTAATGTATAAATTTACATTTTGGCCATACTTTTGTGCTTTAATAGTTATTTTATTTTTAGGAACAGTGGATGTGTATTAAAAAATTAGATCTTGTAAATGATACATTAGAAAAAATTGGTATATCTAAAGACTTCACTACAATCAGAAAAGAGATAAAGTGGTCATTGATTGTATGGTTTATGCTAACATGTATACTAAATATTGTTGATAAAGTAATAGGCTTATATCTAAACTTTTTCGCAACTTTTCAAGCTATAATAGGTTTTTGGATTCTACACTATCCTATATATGTCAATACTGTACTAGACTTCATGACTTTGTCTCTTTTAAGGTTAGTGTTTGTATGTGAATGAGTGTAAAATCAATACAAGATACTTTCTATTTTACATAAAAAAAACCATTTTGCATTACATAAAATAAAATTAATAATTATACCCTCAAATTAAATGATAAATATGTAAACATATTATGACATATTGCGACTTTGCAAGCTAGTATGAAACGCACTGCTATTGTACGATAAACACATAAACGATCAACTATATTTACTGAAATTATTATCTGTTCATTTCTTTGCCATATAAGTGCATCAAACTTGGCAGGTTTTAAACTTCTGTTTTAATATTACAGATATATCGGTATTAGATTAGATAAAATAAACGACCATATAATACAACTGTCAGAGATTGAGAACTATGACCTGAGATGTATGTCGAAAACATCTCTTAGTGTCAATCGTCACTATATTCGACGCACAGAGTACCGCAAGCGTATGTTGTGGATTGCAATGTAAATTATTAGTACACAGTAAAGTAACAGATATAGAAAAAGTAAAAACAAATATTTGTAAATAATTTTGCCACTTATAAAAATAGTGTGCTTTACTACTCAATACTTCGTATTTTCACTTGTGCAAAATTCTGCATATATTTGTCATACTTTTGTATTAATTATGTGTTTGAGTAATATTTTTATACGCTACGTAATGTACAGAATTTTGATTAATACTTAGTTATTTAATAATATAAATCTTTCACATTTAGTTTTACATTACAGATAAAAATGCGTATAAAACTTAAAAACACTTCTATACTGTTTTATATAAATAAACTTAGATATATAAAAATATTTATGTAAAACTTGTTTTCGTTCTTTAGGCATCTTCATTTGGAACTTTGCCATGTGGCTCGCAATATTAACGCTTTATACGGAGTGCGAATGACAATACAGATGGCATCTTATTTTGTTACGTTTACGGGATATGTTTTCTTTCAGTATCATGTACTGGTATGTTTGAGCCACGAGAACAACGGAGTAATAAAATGGTACTTTCTACTTTCCAGCATTTTATGGACCGCCGTGTTTGTAATTAAACTTATAACAGTAAGTCACATCTGTGAAAGTGTTAGTGCCAAGGTAACATAACTTTGTATACCATATGACACAAAATTATACAAAGATTTCTTTCTAAAATTTTTGTTTTTAGGCAGAAAGAACCAAAATTGTAATTCATAAATTGACAAATCTTATTCGTTTTGCAGATGCGTATAATGAGGTAATTTAACTTAAGCACACAATCTTTTTTATATAAATTGTCTTGAATATCTTTAGGTTTGTGTATAATACAGATTTATCAGTTTGGTCTGCAAATATCGCTTCATCCATTGAAGTTTACCGGATTGGGCTTATTTTATTTTGGCTATAAGTTCGTCCGTTCGGTTAGTTTTTAATAATATTTAATTTTATGAATAATCAAAATTAAGAAATGTAGGTTTGTTTTCTCTCTGTTTTTTTCTTTCAATTATCAAGAATAGTAGAAAATATCATTTATGTAACATTTGTTTTCAGTTTGCTGTCTGGGTTTTTACTATTGTTCTTCTACTCATACAAGTGGACACTTTTGTAAGAAACAAATCTCCTAAATTAAATGTGCGAGAATGTATTATGAATAAGTAAAACTTACTTGTTTAGAATATTTTGTGATTATTTTTTTATACTATTATTTTCATACGTTTTAAGGTATTTACTTTTAAGATATTTACTTTAAGGTATTTACTTTTCTTATTTTTGTTGTAAGACTAGAACATATATGTTAGTCGTAAATAATAACAGTATGTTAGTCGTATATTAGTCGTAAATAATAACAGTATGTTGTTGTATTCCAGTCATGTTATATTAACGTAGTGTTTATATCGATCTTATATAATATTTTCTCTACTGGCTTTATAAGCAAGAAGTCGCACTTTACATTATTATCGGCTCTACTACTGTCGAGCAATATTAAGCGCTGTTTTCTTATAAATCAAAGATCTGTATGTACTTTAATATTGCTTAGAGATTTCAAATATTTTTGAAGAGACTAGCTGTAGACAATACGTTGACAAAACTAGACATTTTAAATATAAAATGTGATAAACTTCACATATATATAAACAAATATTTATCATAGCAAACTGCAACTGTTGTGATCATGTACGACGCTATGAAAAAAGTTATGCATCCTTATTATAGTCGCTTTTTTCACGGGTTGGAAGGATTTACATGCATTCGAATAGTCGTTCGAATCTTTGATTAGATGCTATTTATATACTAAATGTGTGGACTGTTATTACGTGAGCGTTCTGTACTATACTGATAACGTTTACATCGCCAAATAAAATTGTTAAAGCTTTGGAGTAATGTACGACAAAAATACATTTGTTTTTATCACTATTATTGATATTTATCATATTTTTTAAAGACAAGATATTTTAAGGTAGCGTTGTAAATTTTGCGTTTTTATTTTGCCACATTTATAAGTGTATTTTTTTTATGTAAAATAAAAATATCAATTTTTAATTTTTTTGTGTAAAGAATAAGCCGACTTCACCTATCACTTACTTATGGAAGTTTGTGTTTGTGCGTTAATACGTTTATATGTAGACAACGGTTTAGATTTAAATATCTGTTGACAATATCAATAGGAGAGACCGGGGCTAGTTGTGACACGGGGTTAGTTGTCAAACTGTTATTATCTTGTTTACTAAATCTTGGAAAATATTCTTCTTTTTATTGTAAGTTGCTACTAATTGCGATAGTAACGTGTACAAATGAACTTTTCTTAAAAACATTATATATGATATTTACGAGCACTTTTGTAAAACTGAATATGGCAAGTAGATTTTTCTGATCTCGATTCTTTAGTAATGTCATTGGTTTTAAAATTTTTAATTGCAATTTTATCTTATGTATAGGAAATATGGTAGTTTTAAATAAGTTTTTCTATATTTATTTAATCGACATCGCATCGCAGTTTATAAATATAATATCTTTTATTTAAAATTAACGTTTGGGATAAGTTGACTCAAATTGAGACGGAATAAGTTGTCACACAGTTTATAAATATAATATCTTTTATTTAAAATTAACGTTTGGGATAAGTTGACTCAAATTGAGACGGAATAAGTTGTCACACGGTGAGCATGCGCGAAGAAGTAATCGGAGTGATCGTTATGCGTCGTTATAACTTTTTCAGTAACTGTCATTGTTTTTTTTATTACAAATTAGATTACTAATTATGTTTTATAGTTTTTAACTGATTTAGTATTGTGAAATCATTTAAACTTGTTTTATATATATATATATATATGTATATATGATTATTAATATTGTATAATACTTTATACTTAATGTATAATGTTATGTACTCTCAATAAATTTAATAAAATAAAAAACAGAAATTTTATATCTTGTTGTTTCTCTGTATAAAAGACATGTGACAATTAATCCTGGGTATGGGGCAGGTTGATAAATCTGCGCGATTGTACTTAACATTAAAATACTTTTTTGTGTAAAGATATATAAGAATAATATTTGTTTTTTCTTAAAGCTAAAGAATGTGACTATTATATACTGTACCCAATATTACATAATATTGTGTACATTTTTTTTTTTTTACAATCTATTTTGGATGTTACTTTGTGCCCCGGTCTTCCCTACATATCAATACTTTACACGATTTGACGATTATGTATGTTAAGGTAATGGAGTATATATATTGTTATATACTATAAACAATCAAAGAATTCTACATAAAACATATTACTTTGTTATTTTCTTTGGTATAAAGTAGTGTATAAAATAAACTTTTTTATTTTTTATTGCAACACATATATCGGTAATAGATTGGATAAAATAAACACCCGTATTGTGCAACTCTCAACGAATGAAGACTTTGTGAATTAAGATGCATGTGGAGAAAGTGTTTTATTGTCAGTGGTCTCTATGTTCGAAACACAGAATACCGCAAGCGTGTGTTGTGGACTGCAATGTAATAACATATCTTAAAGAAAAATAGAAAAACGTAGTTGTACAAAAATAACTTTTACCGTGTATAAAAACTATTGTTTTTTATATGTACAGATATACTTTTGCATAGCAACTCTTCTTTATTTTGTGGATATGCACGACATGGTAATATAAATTTACCAATTTACTTTTGTGAATACCTCTTTTTTAAAGACCTTTAATTTATAACAATATGCGTTATGTTACAGATTTATCAGATTAATCTGCAAATATTACTTTACCCACTAAAATTCAGCGAAATACGTTTATTTTTCGGCTACAAACTTATTTTTTTGGTTAGTGCTTACTATAAATTCAAAACTACAAATACATCAAGAAATACTAGTTTTCTTTGCTCAAAAATTTAATCAAAAGTATTTATAATAACATTTTCTTTTAGTTCATTGTCTGTGTTTTTACTGTTTTTCCTTTAATAATGCAAGCGGACACGTTTTCTATATAAAGATCATCTGAAACAAATGTGTCATCGTGTTTTTTCTAACAAATAATCATATTTGTGAAATTCGTACGTTATCTATTTAGTTTTTTATATGTAGTTAAGTTTTATTACTTTTGTAAAAATAAAAACATGTTAAATAAAATATTCAGCAGAACTTTCCTGTTTTTTCGACAGTCAAAATGTCTTTCTTCACCAATGTTTTTGATTGGTATTATTTTTTTATATTTGTATTCTTTGATAATAAACCAATAAGCAAACTTTTCATGCTGCTCATGTATAATCAAAAACCAATTGTAATAACAAAAAAAGATAACAGCTCAAGAAAAGAAAAGTTTACAACTAGGAGTTTACCGATGACAAAGATAATAAAAGAAAGTTTGTGACAAACCGATTTGTTTACAAATGAAACGTTCTCCTGTATTTGTGTATATGCCATAAAAATAACATATAAATATGTAAGTGTATTTTAATCACATTACATAGTACATGATTATAAGTTTGGTCAAAGTTTTAGTGCAAATGTAATTTAAAAGCATCGTAGTGTGTTTATTCTACATTTGGACAGTTTATTTTGAAAGTAGCGTAAGTCCATTTTCTTTTGTTTCGAAAAACTAGTTATACATAAAAAATTAACATTAAATTAAGCATGAATTACGTGATATCTCATTTTTTTTCAAAAATGGACTTACACCACTTTCAAAATAAACGGTCCAATTTTAACAAAAACTAAAGATAGAACGATGCTTTGAAACAGTTGCAACAAAGTTTCCCTGGCATTTTATTACATTACTACAAAATTGTTAGTTTTTCTACCTTCCTCCATTTATTAAATTATATAAATTTATTTTAAAAAAAGAAAATTACATTTACATTATTTATACATCATATTCTAATTGATATATGTATCAATTTCTTTCTCTTTCTCCCTCTCTCTCTCTCTCTCTCTCTCTCTCTCTCTCTCTCTCTGTCTCTTTTTTTCTTTCTTTTACACTTTATACGATCAATTTTTTGATTTCAGAGATAGCTCATAATAATACTTACTGATTAACTGTGTTGAACTGTTAATATAAAAATTTAATTAGGTGCCATCAACGTGATGAATGTGATAAATATATGACAACACATTCATCGGCTAACAATTTAAGACCTACTAGTTAACATACCGACTTGCTAGTGTTACGATCATGGAATACACTATGGAAAGAGTTATGTTTCCTTATTTTATAATGGTTTTCTTCATGGGTTGTGGGATTTACAAACATCCGAAAAGTTATCCCAGACGATGTTTGAGTATTGGTTATATTGTTTTAGTGTGGAGTGTTTATACTTGGAGTTTATACAATAAAATATTACGTACAATGCAAGTAAACTCACTTTTTCAATTGTTAAATTCATTTCTAATAGGAATAAATTTGCTCCTATGGATGATATCTGTATTTATCACTTTTTACAATTACGAGGTACAGTAACTATTACATTCCATAATTGTTTAATATAATAGATGTAATAAAATTTTTCAGTTTACGATTTTTTTACTTTTTTACATATGTTTGCGAAACAGAATTTTTTTAAAAATGTAATGTTATAATTTTACATTGTAGAAATATTTTTGTGCTTTAATGGTTATTTTATTTTCAGGAACAGTGGATGTGTATAAAAAAATTAGATCTTGTAAATGATACATTAGAAAAGATTGGAATATCTAAAGAATTTAGCAGATTGCGAAAAGAGCTAAAGTGGTCATTGATTTTATGGTTTATGCTAATATGCACAATAAATATTCTTGATACTGTAATAGGCTTCTATCTTAACTTTCTGATAAATCTTCAAGATATACTAGTTATATGGATTGTACAGTATCCTATACATATCAATACTATACTAGACTTCATGACTATGTCTATTTTAAGGTTAGTGTTTGTATGCATATGTGTGTAAAATCGGTACATAATACTTTATATTTAAAATAAGAAAACAATTCTGCATTACATAAAAAACGTATTATTAATGTTTACCTATCTTAAAATGACAAATATATAAACGTATTATAACATATTGCGACTTTGGAAGCTAATTATGAAACGTACTGCTATTGTACGGTAAACATGGAGACTTTCAAATATTTATGTTCACTGCAATTATTATCTGTTTATTTCTTTGTCATATAAGTGCATAAAACTCGGCAGTTTTTACTTTAACTAACTTTTGCTTTAATATTACAGATATATCGGTATTAGATTAGATAAAATAAACGACCATATAGTACAATTGTCAAAGATTGAGAACTATGACCTGAGATGTATGACGAAAAAATCTGTTATTGTCAATCGTAGCTATAATCGACGCACAGAGTACCGCAAGCGTATATTGTGGATTGCAATGTAAATTATTAGTATATGTTAAAGTACCAGACAAAGAAAATAAAAAAACTTATTTGTAAATAACGATTTTACTACTTATAAAAATAGTGTGTTCTTACTACTCAATGCTTCATATTTTCACTTGTGCAACTTTCTACATATATTTGTAATACTTTTGTATTGATTGTATTTTTGAGTAATATTGTTGGGTAAATATTCAGAAAAATGGAGCACTTTCGGAGGTCAATGACCTTGACATATGTTGTCAAGGACACCTCCCTGAACAACAATTTGCAACTTTTAGTCGTCTCTCGTTGTTCGTTAAAAAATTAGAAACAAAAGAAATATCACAATATCAAGGATAAGGGTTGTCGTCTGGTTCAATTGATAAAAAACAAATATGTGTAAGAAGACGGCGAGTATGAACCAATTACGCAGGATGTTGTGCAATGAAACAATATGTAATGTTGAAGAGCGAAACGTTTCGACTGTTTATTCAGTCTTCATCAGTCGCAAGACTGAAAATATAATACAATAATTATTTTACAATGTGTGTTAAATATAATTACAAAGTTGTTGATATGCAGAAAGACGGAAAACGCACCTTTATATAAAAGAAATATCATAAATTAACTCTTATTTTCGGACAACGTGTACGTTTTGTTCGTGTTGTAAGCGTGTAGGCAGAGGAGGTTGCGCCTACCCGCAGGGAAAGGGGCTTCGCCCCTCCCTTCTGCTCCCCCCTCGAGAAAAAATGAAGAATTCAATCAAGTGTCGCTTCATGTCATAATTGTTTACTCAATCAATATGCACGGTTACACTCACCATACAGTGTCACAAAAAAAGTTTCGTAGATTCTCATACTAATTATCACACGCAAAACATCGAAAGAATTTGGCGAGATATACGAAGTAATATTCCACTTCATGTGAAGTGAACAATCTTGACATGAAGCAACACTTAATTAAAGTCTTCATTTTTTTGTGAGGGAAAAGCAGGGAAGAGGGGTGAACCCCCTCCCCCTCCGGGGGTCGCAGCTTCCCCTTGCCTACACGCTTAAAACACAAACAAAATGTACACCGGAAAATAACAGTTTCTTGACGCAACTCCTTTTTTGTTTATAATTTTTTAACAAACAATGAACGACGGCTAAAAGTTGCAGATTATTGTTCAGGGAGGTGTCCTTGACAACATATGTCAAAGTCAAATATGTCAAATTTTTCTGAATATTTATCTATTTTTGTAAGCTACATAATGTAAAGAACGGTGATCGATAATTAGTTATTTATTAACATCTCTTATTTTCATTCAAATTAAAAAAAAAGATGCATATAAAATATAAAAACTATTTACGTAAAACTTGTTTCCTTTCTATAGGCATCTTCATTTGGAACTTTGCCATGTGGCTCGCACTATAAACGCTTTACACGGAGTGCGAATGACAATACAGATGGCATCTTATTTTGTTATGTTTACGGGATATATTTATCTCCAATATCATGCACTCATGTGTTTGAGCCACCAGAACGGATTACTAAAATGGTACTTTAATATTTCCGGCATTGTAAAGAAGATTTTCTTTTTAATTATACTTATAACAGTAAATCACATCTGTGAAAGTGTTAGTGCCAAGGTAACATAACTTTGTATACCATGAAATAATATTATAAAAAAACTTCTTTTACTAAAATTTTAATTCTTGCTTTTAGGCAGAAAGAACCAAAATCGTTATTCATAAATTGACAAATCTTATTCGTTTTGCAGATACGTATGATGAAGTAATATAAATTCAGCACACAATTTTTTTTTATAAATTGTTTTGCATATGTTTAAGATTTGTGTAACACAATATGTGTATACTACAGATTTATCAGTTTGGTTTGCAATTATCGCTTCATCCACTGAAGTTTACCGGATTGGGCTTATTTTATTTTGGCTATAAGTTCGTCCGTTCGGTTAGTTTTTAATAAGATTTCTTTCTATAAATAAATAAAATCAAAAAATTGTTGTTTTCTTCACTTTCTTTTTCTTTTAATTTTACAGAACAGCAAAACATAGCAGTTATGTAACATTTGCTTTCAGTTTGCTGTCTGGGTTTTTACTATTGTTCTTCTACTGGTACAAGTGGACACTTTTGTAGAAAACAAATCTTCTAACTTAAATATACGAGAATGTGTTTTCAACAACAAGTAAAAACCTACTATTTTAGAATTTTTGTATTGTTTTTTATATTACTCTACTTTTATACGTGTTTAAATATATAGTTTTTGTATTTTTGTTGTAAGAATGAGACACATGAAAATATATATTAGTCAAAAAGTATAGCTGTACCGACACTATGTTGTCGTATTCCAATCATACTATATTAATGTAGTTTTTACATTAATCTTATAGCAGTTTTCCTCTACTGACTCTATAAGCAAAAAATCACAATTTAAAGTATTATCGGCTCTACTATTGTCCAGCGATATCGACTGTTATTTTTATAAATCAAAGATCTGTATGAAAGGTAATATTGCTTGGAGATATTTATGAAGAGATTTGCTGTAGACAATACGTTGACAAACCTAGGTATTTTAAACATAAAATGTGATAAACTCTACATATATATCAAAAAAGAATAATTATGTAGATATTATATGTATCATTCTTACAAATAACCGTGACATGGTATGGTAAATCTATGCAGTAAGAAAGAAAAATTCTTGCAGATTCTTTCTACTATTTATTATAAATTATGTGCATTCTGTTAGTATGATAATAAATGTAGTATTTTTTATTTGTTTGTGGTTTGTATATTCTTTAAATTATTTAAGTTCCAATAAAATTTAGATTTAGAAATAAGAGATTTTTATATCACATGTGTATATGAACACATCTACCGTAGTTTTATCTTTTATAAAAACTTATTTTTTTAATGTGCGGTACATCTTAAGTTTGTTTTATTTTTTTTCATTGGGTACACTAGTTTACAGTCTATCTTGTTTCTTCTAATATAAATAAAAACAGATATTAGTATATTATGTGTTGTCGGTTTCTTAGCATTATTATATTTTCATTATTCTGTATTAGTATGTCTTATCCATATATGAGAACAAAAAGGTAAAATTGACGCTGGTATTTTATAATGAAATTTGAACTTTCTTTTTAATTATATTTGTAACATTAAATCATATCTGTGAGAGAGTTAGTACCAAAGTAAAATATCTTTTTCTACATTACTTAAAGATGTACCTCTACTTTTAATAATTGTTATTTAATTTTACTTTTTTCTTTCCCGATAAAAAATTTTTCATTTTTACTTATACATTAATTGAAATTATTATATCTACCCAGCAAACAATTTCTGACTGCGCAGACATGGCACCAGAAACTGTGTGCAGAAACGCTGCAATACGGAAACATGCTTTGTGTGCTGCCAAAGCTGTTAACACACAGACACAAAGGACGCAACAAAGTCACCAAAATTCACCAAAACCATATCTTACTGAGAACACAGATGGATATGGATTTGGTCTGGCGGTTGGCGACAAAATCGCGACAAATAACAACCAAATTGCTGAGTAATTATGCAAATTTATATGCCGAATATGTCCAGTGACGTGGTATTCGCGCCGCTCTTTCTCCGTCACAAAAGTTGAAAGATTTCGCGGGAGCCCGGGAAAACGAGCTGAAAAACGAGCGCCAAGATCCTCCAGGGCTTGCATGCATCCGCTTAGA
>NW_018021041.1:22042-24054 GCF_002006095.1 Pseudomyrmex gracilis
AGGGTTTCAAGGACCCGCTGCTTATCTATTGCTGCATCCCTTGGATTGCTATCCCGCCCCGCTGCTTGCTGCTTTACTTATGCTGCTGCAAACTAATTATAGCCACTGCGAGCGTTCAAATTTCGCGGCCCGCTGATCCTGCCGCCTGCGAGCGAGCTTGCGAGCCGCGCCGCTAATCCTGCGACCTGATTGGCCCCGCGACCTACCCCATGCGACCTTAGCGCTACACGGGGTATCGACCGCTTATCGAACGAAATCTTCTTGCTCTTGGTTGCGAACAGCTGTGCGAGACACACGCATCTTTTCGGGCTCCCGTACGTACGCGAATCTTCCGTGCCGTTTACGTAGCTTGCTGTACCGTGATTTCAAACTTAAGGCGAAGTGATTCTCGTCGAGAGGGTGACCCCGGCGGATTCAAGGGAAGCCGACGAGTTAATCCGGACGGAGAAGACCGGACATGCCGGAGAGCAACCGACGACGGTGAGGTGCCCGTTTTAGTTCTGTTAGCCACGAATCCGCATTGCACAGGCCTCGTGTCGAGGCTGATCGCTTGTTTTTCGCGTTTGGTTTGTGACGGCAAGGACGTATCCTTGGCCGTATTCACGATTGTTTTTCGACAGCGGCCAGAATCAGGCTTCACGGGGCTTCGTGGCCGTAGTGGTAGATTCGTAGGTTAAGTGCATGTTCCCTTGTAATTTCGCGAACCTAAGTCAAGCCCTGGAGTGGCGATCCGGCGCCAAGTAGCACATTCGCGTTATTTGTGTCCGTCTTTTTCTATTTCTTTTTGTTTTGTTTGTCTAGCGAGCGTATTCGTGTGCGCGTGCAGTGATTATCGAGACGTATCGCTTGCGTACCGTCGGATCTCGGCTACCGACGGCAATCCGCCGCCGCGGTAAGAAATCGTCAGAACGAAATCGGATTTTTCTCGCGTGATCGGCTAGAGTCAGGTGTGTGCGAGTCGGAAACGGTGGTGATCGGTAAGGAATATTGTACCGAATTAACGCGCGGATTAACGACAGTTTCGGATGGTGAATTTTCAGGACAATTATCGCCGAACTATTAGCGAGCGTACGGTGAATGCGTGTCGCCTTTCGAGCGTATAAGTTGTCCGGGATTATTCGTGGTCGAGTAACGTATCGTGTCGCCGATTTTCCTGACGCCAAGATAAAGAGCGTTTCTAATCATTTTGTGATAAACAATCGGGAGAAGCCACTCCGACGTCGCACCTCCTTCGCTCTGTATCGCGAGTATTTTCTTTCGAGTGCATGCGCGTAGATTGAGAAATCGGCTCGATTTAATCTTTTGGGTCTAGCGACACGAAACCGGCGAAAGCTGCGCGGCAGAGTGAGCCAGTCGACCTAATTGCGATCCTCAACGTAACAAGTAAGTCCGGGTTGATCCACGGCTTGTAAAAAGGCGACTGCATGCTATTTTATTGCGGCTTAGTGTTTGCCCTGCACATCTGCTTGCACTCTCTAGCTGTTTAGCCTGCCTCTAGCTTTGCGCCTAGCGATTGCTATACTCTAGTGCCTGCGCTGGTTATCTCTTGGCTGGAATCCTCGAGTACCGTATCGCGCCCAGTACTTTTACGGTATCGTTTCGGTTCATTAATTTGTCTCATTAACTCGCGTGACACGGTTTGTTAATTATTGTAAGTCGTCGTGGACTCCGTGTCTTCTTTTTGTTGTATTATTTTCGGATGCTACCGCCGTAGCTTAAACATCTCTCTGTTTCATATTTCTTATATTTTTTTTCTTTATTATCATTCCGGTCATCATTGCTTTCATATCATTGGGTAACCAATCTTTTCTTTCTACTATTTCTTAAATTATTTCTTTTATATTATTTTTGCCCCCTTCTACATGCGTAATAAACTGTCAATTAACTATTAATTCGTGCTGATTAATTACAACTCTCTTTCCTTTATTTGAGCTTCCTATCGCGAGGTCAAGGGACAGCCTGTATTCCGAATTTTTGCTAAACCCCGCCCCTCTCCGTTCCCAAAAGAGCTA
>NW_018021041.1:24184-26000 GCF_002006095.1 Pseudomyrmex gracilis
CGGGCCATCTTTTCTGTCCTGCCAGTGATTAGACGTTGTCCTCTCGCGGACGCTCACCTAAGTCCCGGGAAGTAATCTCTGTTTGCGGGGGAGCAGCGCGAGAAGTACGTTACCACCGCGAAAAACGTCACAGGAAGAAAATTTGGCGCCCAACGTGGGGCCCGATTAGGCAAACGGAGAAATATCGTAACGATCGCTAGAAATAGCGATACGGTTGGGGAAAAATAATCGCGGGCAATACATCTTTACACCCGTGAGTAAATAATTAACCGAATATCGGCAAGTAACGGCTGCTTTCGAGTCGTGTATCGAACGCTATCATTTTTTATATATTATCGCCTACAAGTTTTCTTATATTGCAGTATTAATTTCGTTTGGTAACGAATTTTTTTTTCTTTCTTCTTTTTTGTTTCGTTGAGACTGTGTCGTCCGATTACTGTTAACTCGTTTATGTGTGACGAATTAAATTTGTTTAAGTAACGTTGTGCGTTTCGTATCATATATTTTCGTCCCGCTAATAGCAAGAGCCGTTGATCGATCAGAGAAGGTTTCTGATAGCGATCCTGCTGAAAAATAAGCAAGGGTATTGTTAGGACGGTAGGATACTCAAGTTCTGTTTTCATTATCGATACAAAGATCGGAGAGCGAGGCCCGATACACCACCCGGGGCGCGGTGGTCCGGAACCCGCCGGAGACGGAAGACATCGCGGTCCAGGCGAGAGCCCCGCGGAGGCACGTGGCGGTGCAGGTGGGGCCGAGCACCCGAGATAGAGGAACGCAGACGGAACCGGAGCCAGAAGAGGACCGACCCTGGCCAAGCGGAGTCCACCGTCCCGCGTCGGGCCCATACATCTCCCTGGTGAGCCCGCTCCCGCCGGAGGCGCACGAGCGATGCTGGGGGTGCGGATCGGGCAGTCATAGGGCGCGGCAGTGCCCTGAGCGCGGCTCCAGGCCGGTGTGCTACAGGTGCGGTCGGATGGGGGTGTCCGTACGCACCTGCCCCCGCTGCGCATCGTCATGGTGGAGGCCGGACCGAGACACCGAGGAGTGAAGTCCGGGGGGAAGCACCCCTCCGCGCTCGCGTTTTTTTCCTTTTCTCTTTTCCCCTCTCGTACCACATCCCGTTTTCTTTTCTTTTCCGTCTTTTGTTTTTTTCTTTTTTTTTTCTTTCCCGTTCCGTTTTTTTTTTTTTCGTTTTTCGTGCCGGATACGGCTTTTCGCGATTATGCCGTTTCGTTGTTTTTTTTTCTTCCGTACCGGGAACCAGAGGCGTGATAGCCCTATGGGTTGTGCCCGATGAGAGGGAAACAATAAAGCGCTTGTAATACTGCTCTACCTTTCCGATCTATTCCTCTTATTTGCCTTTCTACCCTCTGTCTACTGTCTCGCGCGCTGCTCTAAGTATGGGCTAGTCGACTTGTTTTCTCTGCTCTTCCTCCTTACCAATACTCCTTGACTTGCTGCTAATCTTTTATCGTTCCGTTGTGGTGGCTGCACTGTATTTAGTATTGCTGCTTTATGATACTTTTTTTGTTTGTCTTGGTTGCTGTCGATTTTTGTTGGTTGCTGACTATATTTCGTTTGCCACTATTGCGCCCGATGGAGAGGATTTTAGCCGCTCGACCCGCTATTCCGTCTAACTTGCGTGGCTGCAGGAAACGGGACCTGCACGGTCCGTCCTGGCAGGGGGGAGTTTGTGACGTATTCGCGCCGCTCTTTCCCCGTCACAAAAGTTGAAAGATTTCGCGGGAGCCCGGGAAAACGAGCTGAAAAACGAGCGCCAAGATCCTCCAGGGCTTGCATGCATCCGCTTAGA
>NW_018021041.1:27395-69636 GCF_002006095.1 Pseudomyrmex gracilis
AAATATTTAGAACATTTTCTTTCACTTTATTGTCTGAATGTTTACTGTTTTTTTTTTAATAATGCAAGCGGACACGATTTCTATACAAGAAAGTTTATCTGAAACAAATGTGTCACCGTGTTTTTCCTAGAAAATAATTGTATTATGAAATTCGTACAATATCAATTTAGCTTCGTATATGTAGTTAGATTTCACTACTTTTCTATCAATTAAGATATATAAAATAAAATATACAGCCGACTTTTTCCATTCTTACAATTGTCAAACCGCAATTTTTTAACAATATTTCTTATTGCTATCATTTATTTTTATTTTTACTCTTCGATATAAAACCAAGAAGCAAACTTTTCATGCTGCTCATGTATAATCAAAGAGCGCTTGTAATAACAAAGGAGAAGTGAAAACACAAGAAAAGAAGAGTTTACAAGTGCGAGTTTACCGAAGTCGATAAGAGAAAGATTGTAACAAAACACTGTGTTTACAATAAAGACGTTCTTCTGTATTTACGTATACACCATAGAAATAACATATATCTATATAAATGTATTATTTTAATCATATCACACATTACATAATTATGGGTGCCGTCAAAGTCTTAGTACAAATGTTTAAAAGCATCCTCGTATTTTTATTCTACATTTAACAAAAAAAGAAGAAAGAACGATGCTTCGGAATAATTGCAATAAGGATTTAAAAGCATTTTATATTACATTATTATACAATTTTTAGTTCTTCTAACTTTCTTTATTTAGTAAACTATATATATATTATTTTAAAGAAAATCACATTTACATATTTATACACCATATTCTAATTGATATATGTATCAATCTTTCTCTCTCTCTTTCTTTTACACTTTATACGATCAATTTTCTCATTTCAGAGAAAGCCTGTAGTAATACTTACTGATTTAATACTGTTAATGTGAAAATCTACTTAAGTGCTATCACCGTGATGAATGTGATAATTATATGACACCATATTCATCGACTAACATGTTAAACTTTAGTAGTTAGCATAGCGAGTTGCAAGTGTTGTGATCATGAAGTACACCGTAGAAAAAGTTATATTTCCTTATTCTATAATCGCTTTTTTAATGGGTTGTGGGATTTACAAACATCCGAGTAGTTATCCCAGACGGTTTTTAAGTATTGTTTATATTTTTTTAATATGGAGTGTTTATGCTTGGAGTTTATACAATAAATTGCTACGTAAAAAGTTCAACTTGCTAGTTCAATTCTTAAAGTCATTTATAATAGTAATAAATTTGTTTGTGTGGATGATATCTGTATTTATAACTTTTTATAAATACGAGGTACACTATAAATGTTACATTACATTAATGTTAAATATAATAAATATAATAAAATATCCCAGGTTAAAATTTCTTTGGTTTTTTACATATATTTATAAAGAGAAAAACTAAAGTTGTAAGAAATGTAATGTATAATATTACATTTTAGTCATAGTTTTGTGTTTTAATGGTTTTATTTTCAGGAACAGTGGATGTGTATTAAAAAATTAGATCTGGTAAATGATACATTAGAAAAAATTGGAATATCCAACGAATTTATTAGAATGCGAAAAGAAATGAAATGGTCACTGATTATATGGTTTATGCTATTATGTATAATAAATAGTTTTGATGTTTTAATGAGCTTCTATATGAAGTATATAGTAAACTTTCAAGATTTAGTAAGCTTTTTGGTTGCGCAGTATCCTACACATGTAACTACTGTACTAGACTTCATAACTGTGTCTATTTTAAGGTTAGTGTTAGTATGTGTGTGTGTGTGTAAAATCAGTACATGACAAAAATAATTTTGTGTTACATAAAATACGTCTTAGTAATTTTAACCTATGATAATACGACAAATACATAAACATATTATAACATATTGCGCTTTTGCAAGCTAATATAAAACGTACTTGTGTTGCCCGATAATACACTGACTTTCAACTACGTATGTGCACTACAATTATTATCTGTTCATTTCTTTGTCATATAAGTACATAAAACATGACAGTTTTTAAACTTTTGGTTTACTATTACAGATATATTGGTGGTAGGTTGGATAAAATAAACGACCATATAGTACAACTGTCGGAGATTGAGAACTATGACCTGAGATGTATGTCGAAAACATCTATTAGTGTCAATCGTCGCTATATTCGACGCACAGAGTACCGCAAGCGTATGTTGTGGATTGCAATGTAAATTATTAATATATGTTAAAGTAACAGATATAAAGTATACAGATATAATTAAAGTAGATTCAAGTATACAGATATAAAGAAAGTAAAACAACTTATTTGTGAACAACAATTTTATCATTTAAAACTAGTGTGTTCGTACTACTCAATAGAGTTACACATATTTCCACTCTTGTACAAAGTTCTGCATTTGTAATACTTTGGTTTTGATTGTATATTTGAGTAATATTCTAGTAAGCTACATAATGTAAAGAATGTCGATCGATAATTAGTTATTTAATAATATACCCTAATATGCACATTGTGACAATATTGCACAAAAATAGCATTATGAATAACGACGATCCTGCTATAATTGCACTAAGATGATTCGCCATAACGCAACAGTTTTGTCAACATAAAATTTTGTAAATAATATTTGTCACAAATTGCGACTAAAGTCGTTATGCATTTCCATAAGTATATATATGAATTAAGTTGATTTCTTCAAATGTGCAATTATTTCTACATATTTTAAACATTACATAGATGAAATGTTTTTCTCAGTTATTGAACGATTTCTTTGTAAAAGTACTTTTGCACATATACTGCTAAGATGATTCGTCATATCGTTATTTTTTTCCGAAATAGTATTTGCCAAGTAATTTTGCAAAAAACTACAAAGGGTTTATAAAAGATCACAATTTGTACATCTATTTCCGAAACTATATCTGTACAATTGCAAATTACTATTTTAGTGCAAAATTTTGATAAATAATATGAAACTGTTTTTGTATCAAAGTAAATCTCTCATTTATTTTCAACTAAAAGACAAAGATAAAACATAAAACCACATTCTTTTTTACTGTTTTCTATAAATAAACATAAATATATAAAAATATGTATGTCAAATTTGTCGTTCTTCTGTAGGCATCTTCATTTGGAACTTTGCCATGTGGCTCGCAATATTAACGCTTTAAACGGAGTGAGAATGACAATACAGATGGCATCTTATTTTGTTACGTTTACGAAATATGTTTTCTTACAATATCATGTACTGGTATGTTTGAGCCACGAGACTGGATTAATAAAATGGTACTTTCTAATTTCTAGCATTTTATGGACCATCTTGCTTTTAATTAAACTCCTAACCATAAATCACATCTGTGAAAGTGTTAGTGCCAAGGTAATATAACTTTGTGTATAACATATAAAATAATATTATAAAAAAATTTCTTTCTAAAACCTTAATTTTTGCTTTTAGGCAGAAAGAACCAAAATTGTAATTCATAAATTGACAAATCTTATTCGTTTTGCAGATGCGTATGATGAGGTAATATAAATTGAACACAATCTTTTTTATATACATTGTCGTGAATATCTTTCGATTTCTGTAACACATTATGTGTATAATACAGATTTATCAGTTTGGTCTACAAATATCGCTTCATCCACTGAAGTTTACCGGATTGGGCTTATTTTATTTTGGATATACGTTTATCCGTTCGGTTAGTTATTAATAATATTTATCGCAATAAACAAAAAAATCAAGAAATGTGTGTTTTTTTTCTTTCTTTTCTTTTTCTTTCACTTCTCAAAAACAGTAGAAAATACTATTTACGTAACATTTGCTTTCAGTTTGCTGTCTGGGTTTTTACTATTGTTCTTCTACTGGTGCAAGTGGACACTTTTGTAGTAAACACATTTTCTAAAATAAATGTGGAAATGTGTTTTCAATAAGTAAAAAACGCTTTTTAAACATTTTTGTATTTCTTTTCTTTACTACTACTACTTTCGTACGTTTAAGGGTATATAATTTTTTTACTTTTGTTGTAAAAATGAGACACATATATACAAATATATATTAATCGTAGATCATTGCTGTACTGACAGTATGTTGTCGTATTCCAGTCATGCTATAGTAACGTAGCTTTTATGTCGACTGTATATCATATTTTCTGTAATGGTTCTCTATAAGCAAGAAGTCGCACTTTATATTATCATCGCTTTTAATACCGTCTAGCGATTTCGACCGACTGTCATTGCATATGTTTGCGGAGAAATTAAGTGATGCATAATGCGTCAAAGCATTATTCTAACTGTTAGGTTAGCCTTTTAAGAAATACGTTCTATGTTGTCAGTTCAAGTCAAAACATACAATATCAGTTTACGGTAGAAACTGAGAGAAAGTGGTAACTATGACAATTGCCATAGATTAAGAATGTGGATTATTTACGTTTGCTTCTTTTATTATACAGTGATTCTTTTATTATACAGTGATTTAAGGCAGAACTGTTTTATTCAGGATTTTTTTTTTAACTAACGTTTGTTGACGTTTTTAGATATATAACATCCGTTAATTTTAGTGCATATCAAAACAAGATACACGTATGTCGTATTTGTCTGTAAATATTGTTGTTTGCATACTTTGTAGTAATAATTTGTTTTCTTATAAAGCAGAAATCTGTATAAGTGAATGTTGTTTAGAGATTGCAGATATTTATGAAGACACTTGCAGCTGTAGACAATACGTTGACAAAACTAGTCATTTCAAATATAAAATGTGACAAACACCACATATATATATATAACAAATAATTGTTATTGTTAATAATTGTTTGGATAATATATATCATTAGTACAAATGGATGTGACATTGTATGGTGCATCTATACATTAAGAATCTTTTTTTTTTCTAACGTTTATTACAAATCATGTGCATCATGTCAGTATAATAGTGGCAGCGCAAAGTTTACCTGATTTAGGTCAACTTGTATTTTTTCTAGGGAGGGTGAAGGGTTTTCCGTTTTTATATATAAATATTACTAGAAAGTATACGAAACAAAATATATCTTGTACATATAAAAAAACAACTCAAATTTATCAGTATTAAAAAGTTCGTTAAAATTAACACTACGGTAGATATGGCCATATAACATATAAATAACATATAAATATGTAAAGATATTATTTAAATCTCATCACATACTACAAAATTATAAGTGCGATCACAGTCTTAGTACAACTGTTTCGACTCATCGTTATCTCTTTCTCCTTCATTTAACATAAAATAAAGATATAACGATGCTTTGAACTATTTGCAGAGAGATGTTGATCGCATTCTTTATTACATTAATACAAAATTGTTAGTTCTACTTACTTTTTTTATTTATTAAACTATATGCATATATTTATTTTACGTAAAATCATTTTTATATATTTGTACGGGCTTAATAAATGAATCGATTCTGAACCTTGCAATCAATACCCTTTAATTCAACTCAATTAACATTACAACAAACAAGACTTCGCGGTTAGAAATATGTGATCGGTTATACGGTTTTTGCTCGAATGCCTCGCCCTCTGTAGATGTTTACATCTTATATATTATCGACAGCGCTATCGATCGAATATTCAAGTGACAATTTATCGCACATATTGAACGGCACAAGCAAGTTCCCAACAGTGTTGAAAGTGATAATTATATGACAACACATTCATCGACTACAAAGTTAAGACCTAGTAGTTAGCATAGCGAATTGCAAGTGTTGCGATCATGAAGTACACAATGGAAAGAGTTATTTTTCCTTATTTTATAATCGCTTTTATCATGAGTTGTGGAATTTCCAAACATCCGAGAAGTTATCCCAGACGATGTTTAAGTATTGTTTATATTGTTCTAGTGTGGAGTGTGTATGCTTGGAATTTATATATATATATTTAAGAAATGTAATGTATAAATGTACATTTTAGTCATACTTTTGTGCTTTAATAGTTATTTTATTTTTAGGAACAGTAAGTGTGTATTAAAAAATTAGATCTTGTAAATGATACATTAGAAAAAATCGGTATATCTAAAGAATTCAATAGAATGAGGAAAGAGATAAAGTGGACATTGATTGTATGGTTTATACTAACATGTATAATAAATATTGTCGATAATGTAATAGCCTTATATCTGAACTTGTTCGCAAATCTTCTAGATATAATAGCTATTTAAATTGTACAGTATCCTATACATGTCAATACTGTACTAGACTTCATGACTGTGTCTATTTTAAGGTTATTGTTTGTATGTGTGTGAATGTAACATCAGTACAAGATACTTTATATTTTAAATAAGAAAACAATACTGCATTACATAAACTACGTATTATCAATTATAACCTATATGTTTGAATGATAAATATATAATCATATTAAAACATATTGCGATTTTGCAAGCTAGTATGAAAAGTATTGTTAGAGTATTGTAAGATAGAAATACATTTGTTTTTATCAATATTATTGATACGTATTACATTTTGCAAACACAGGATATTTTAAGATGATGTTGTAACTTTTAGTTTACATATCAATTTTACAATGCGTATTTTGTATTTAAAATTATTTTTGTTCTTTGAAATCTATTGTTTTTATATTGAATTTGTAGAAAGATTTTGATAAAGACCTAAACCGATGGTCGAAACGTTATCACATTATACATACACATTACATCTTAAAATAAAAATCACCTTCACGTGTTTGCACAACAACATCCGTGTCTTGCTTCAACTGCCTCTAATCTTGATTTTTAAATCTATGGAGCTATTTGTCTTTTCTTTAAATTCTAAATTATTACGTCACATTTACAAAATATCATTATTGCTTTTTATTCTACGTATCTTAATAAAAAAGTTGTTTATAATGTATTAAAACATACTAGTTCATATACTATCAAACGCCCGCAAGTTTTGTTTTTTATTTTAAACATGTGGTATATCTTGCTTTTATAAGTACCTCTTACTATTTTATTCATAGAAATTTTACGATGCTTCGGAACAGGTGCAATAAGATTTTAATCGAATTTTATAACATTACTATAAAATTGTTAGTTTTTTTCATTTCTTCAATTTACTAAATTATATATATTTATTTTACAGAAACTCCCATTTGCATATTTATACATCATATTCTAATTGATAAAGGTATCAATCTATCTTTTTTTATTTCTTTTACACTAGATATAATCAATTTTTTTATTTCAGAGAAAGCTAATAGTAATACTTCTTGATTCAATACTGTTAATGTAATAATCTACTTAAGTGCCATCACCGTAATGTATGTGATAATTCTATGACAACACATTCATCGACTACGAAGTTAAGACTTACTAGTTAGCATAGCGAACTGCAAGTGTTGCGATCATGGAGTACACTATGGAAAGAATTATGTTTCCTTATATTATACTAGCTTTTTTCATGGGTTGTGGAATTTACAAACATCCGAAAAGTTATCCCAGACGGTGTTTAAGTATTGTTTATATTGTTTTAATATGGAGTGTTTATGCTTGGAATTTATATAATAATAGATGGATACATAAAATGGTAAAGTTAAACTCACTTTTTCAATGTGTAAACTTCTTTATGCTAGGAATAAATATGTTCCTGTGGATAATATCTGTTTTTATCACTTTTTACAAATACGAGGTACAGTTTAATTATTACATTACATTATTGTTTACTACGATAAATATAATAAAATATTCCACTATACGATTTCTTTCATTTTTTACATATTTTTGCCATAAAAATATAAAGTTTTAAGAAATGTAATGTATAAATTTACATTTTAATCATACTTTTGTGCTTTACTAGTTATTTAATTTTTAGGAACAATTGGTGTGTATTAAAAAATTAGATCTTGTAAATGATACATTCGAAAAAATTGGTATATCTAAAGACTTCATTACAATGAGAAAAGAGATAAAGTGGTCATTGATTGTATGGGTTATGCTAACATGTATACTAAATATTGTTGATAAAGTAATAAGCTTATATCTAAACTTTTTCGCAAATTTTCAAGCTATAATAGCTTTTTGGATTATACATTATCCTATACATGTCAATACTGTACTAGACTTCATGACTGTGTCTATTTTAAGGTTATTGTTTGTATGTGAGTGTTTGTAAAATCAGTACAAGATACTTTATATTTTAAATAAAAAATCCATTTTGCAATACATAAAATAATATCATTAATTATACACTCAAATTAAATAATAAATATGTAAACATATTATGACATATTGCGACTTTGCAAGCTAGTATGAAACGCACTGCTATTGTACGATACACACATAAATTTTCAAATATATTTACTGCAATTATTATCTGTTTATTTCTTTGTCATATAAGTGCAGAAAACTCGGCAGTTCTTAAACTTCTGTTTTAATATTACAGATACATCGGTATTAGATTAAATAAACTAAACGATCATATAGTACAACTGTCAGAGATTGAGAACTATGACCTGAGATGTATGACGAAAAAAACTGTTATTGTCAATCGTCACTATATTCGACGCACAGAGTACCGCAAGCGTATATTGTGGATTGCAATGTAAATTATTAGTATACAGTAAAGTAACAGATATAAAAAAAGTAAAAACAATTAATTGTAAATAATTTTGCCACTTATAAAAATAGTGTGCTTTACTACTCAATACTTCATATTTTCACTTGTACAAAATTCTGCATATATTTGTCATACTTTTGTATTGATTATGTGTTTGAGTAATATTTTTGTAAGCTATATATATATATACTTAATGTAAAAAATTTTGATCAATATTTAGTTATTTAATAATATAAATCTTTCACATTTAGTTTTAAATTACAGACAAAAATGCGTATAAAACATAAAAACACTTCCAAACTGTTTTATATAACTGAACATAAGTATATAAAAATATTTATGTAAAACTTGTTTTCTTTCTGTAGGCATCTTCATTTGGAACTTTGCCATGTGGCTCGCAATATTAACGCTTTATACGGAGTGCGAATGACAATACAGATGGCATCTTATTTTGTTACGTTTACGGGATATGTTTTCTTTCAGTATCGTGTACTGGTATGTTTGAGCCACGAAAACGGAGTAATAAAATGGTACTTTCTACTTTCCAGCATTGTATGGATTGCCTTGTTTTTAATTAAACTTATAACAGTAAATCACATCTGTGAAAGTGTTAGTGCCAAGGTAACATAACTTTGTATACCATGAAATAATATTATAAAAAAACTTCTTTTACTAAAATTTTAATTCTTGCTTTTAGGCAGAAAGAACCAAAATCGTAATTCATAAATTGACAAATCTTATTCGTTTTGCAGATGCGTATGATGAGGTAATTTAACTTTAGCACACAATTTTTTTTATATAAATTGTCTTGAATATCTTTAGATTTGTGTATAATACAGATTTATCAGTTTGGTCTGCAAATATGGCTTCATCCATTGAAGTTTACCGGATTGGGCTTATTTTATTTTGGCTATACGTTCGTCCGTTCGGTTAGTTTTTAATAATATTTAATTTTATGAATAAACAAAATTAAGAAATGTAGATTTGTTTTCTTTTTTTTTTTCTTTCAATTCTCAAGAATAGTAGAAAATAGCATTTATGTAACATTTGCTTTCAGTTTGCTGTCTGGATTTTTACTATTGTTCTTCTACTCGTACAAGTGGACACTTTTGTAGGAAACAAATCTTCTAATTTAAATTTGCGAGAATGTATTATGAATAAGTAAGACTTACTTGTTTAGAATTTTTGGATTATTTTTTTATACTCTTACTTTCATAC
Organism: Pseudomyrmex gracilis; assembly: GCF_002006095.1. Lineage (NCBI taxonomy): Eukaryota > Metazoa > Arthropoda > Insecta > Hymenoptera > Formicidae > Pseudomyrmex > Pseudomyrmex gracilis. The sequence continues at coordinate 37,202 of NW_018021041.1, forward strand.
GTTTTAAGCTATTTACTTTTAAGGATTTACTTTAAGGTATTTACTTTTCTTATTTTTGCTGTAAGACTAGAACATATAAAAATATATTTTAGTCGTAAATAATACCAGTATGTTGTCGTATTTCAGTCATGTTATATTAATGTAGTGTTTATATCGATTTTATATAATATTTTCTCTACTGGCTTTATAAGCAAGAAGCCGCACTTTACCATATTATCGGCTCTACTACTGTCGAACAATATCAACCGTTGTTTTCTTATAAATCAAAGACTTGTATGTAATTTAATATTGCTTAGAGATTTCAAATATTTTTGAAGAGACTTGCTGTAGACAATTCGTTGACAAAACTAGACATTTTTAATATAAAATGTGATAAATTTTACATATATATAAACAAATATTTATCATAGCAAACTGCAACTATTGTGATCATGTACGACGCTATGAAAAAAGTTATGCATCCTTATTATAGTCGCTTTTTTCACGGGTTTGAAGGATTTACGTTCATTTGGATAGTCGTTCTAATCTTTGATTAGGTGTTATTTATATACTAAATGTGTGGACTGTTATTACTGGAGCGTTCTGTACTATACTGATAACGTTTACATCGCCAAATGGAATTGTTAAAGCTTTGGAGTAATGTACGATAAAAATACATTTGTTTTTATCACTATTATCGATATTTATTACATTTTTTAACAAAAAGATATTTTAAGGTAGCGTTGTAAATTTTGCGTTTTTATTTTGCCACATTTATAAGTGTACTTTTTTTAATGTAAAATAAAAATATCAATTTTCAATTTTTTTGTGTAAAGAATAAGCCAATTTCACCTATCACTTACTTATGGAAGTGTGTGTTTGTGCATTAATATGTTCATATGTAGACAACGATTTAGGTTTAAATATATGTTGACAATATCAATACATATCAATACTTTACACGATTTGACGATTATGTATGTTAAAGTAATGGAGTATTGTTATATACTATAAACAATCAAAGAGTTCTAAATAAAACATATTACTTTGTTATCTTCTTCGGTATAAAAACTAGTGTATAAAATAAACTTTTTTATTTTTTTTCGTAACACATATATCGGTAATAGATTGGATAAAATAAACACCCGTATTGTGCAACTCTTAACGAATGAAGACTTTTTGAATTAAGATGCATTTGGAGAAAGTGTTTTAGTGTCAGTCGTCTCTATGTTCGAAACACAGAATACCCCAAGCATGTGTTGTGGACTGCAACGTAATAACATATCTTAAAAAAAAATTGAAGAACGTAGTTGTACAAAAATAACTTTTACCGTGTATAAAAACTATTGGTCTTTACTTGTACAGATATACTTTTTCATAGAACATATTTTTCTAATCATATTATAATTATGTATAACATATAAATATTGCTTTTTTGTTTATAGACATGTTTGTTTAGAACTTTGTTGGATAACTTGTAATAAATGTTTAAGAAGAAATGCAAATGACTGTGCAAATGGCATCTTAGTTTGTTCTGCTTATAGAAGTTTCATAGCATATTATATCTACATAATCGTATATTGTTATATCTTATCCACATATATGAGAACAAGGAAGCAAAATTGATGAGTATATGTGTATATGTATTTAAATTATGGGCCACATTTTTCTAAGTAACATTTGTAACATTGAATCATATCTGTGAGAGTGTTAGTACCAAAGTAATATACTTTTCTCTACATTAATTAAAGATGTAATTCTATTTTTAATTTTGATATTCAATTTCACTTCGTTTCTTCATTTCTAGAATAATCTTTCTTTCTAAAGTATGTTTGATACAAATCAAAATATAGCACTAAGATATACTGTAAAAGAATTAAGAGTGAAATAGTAACACAATGCAAACCTTCTATAAGTATTTACCTTCTATTTATTTTTATATTACATGTATCTACCATTGATTATTAACTTTATTGCATGCTTTCAAAATTACATGCATTAATGTATAATATGCAACAATGCACTTATATTAAGGTAAAAATTTACTTAAAGAAAAAGTGTAATAATTTTTCTGTTTACAAAACTTTATTGTACAGTCTTTTTAGGCAAAAAAACCAGAACTGTGATTCAGAAAATTTACAACTCTTATTTATTTTGTGGATATGCACGACATGGTAATATAAATTTACCAACTTACTTTTGTGAATACCTATTTTTCAAAGACCTTTAATTTATAACAATATGCGTTATGTTACAGATTTATCAGATTACTCTGCAAATATTACTTCACCCACTGAAGTTCAGCGAAATACGTTTATTTTTTGGCTACAAACTTATTTTTTCGGTTAGTGCTTACTATAAATTCAGAACTACAACTACATCAAGAAATACTAGTTTTCTTTGCTCAAAAATTTAACCAAAAGTATTTATAATAACATTTTCTTTTAGTTCATTGTCTGTGTTTTTACTGTTTTTCTTTTAATACTGCAAGCGGACACGTTTTCTATATAAAGATCATCTGAAACAAATGTGTCATCGTGTTTTTTCTATCAAATAATCATATTTGTGAAATTCGTACGTTATCTATTTAGTTTTTTATATGTAGTAAAGTTTTATTACTTTTGTAAAAATAAAAACATGTAACATAAAATATACAGCAGAACTTTCTTGTTCTTTCGACAGTCAAAATGTCTTTTTTCAACAATGTTTTTTATTGGTATCATTCTTTTATATTTGTATTCTTCAATAATAAACCAATAAGCAAACTTTTCATGCTGCTCATGTATAATCAAAAACCGATTGTAATAACAAAAAAAGATAACAGCTCAAGAAAAGAAAAATTTACAACTAGGAGTTTACCGATGACGAAGATGATAAAAGAAAGTTTGTGACAAACCGATCCGTTAACAAATGAAATGTTCTCCTGTATTTGTGTATATACCATAGAAATAACATATAAATATGTAAGTGTATTTTAATCACATTACATAGTACACGATTATAAGTTATCTGTTTATTTTTTTGTGCAAAAAACTTAGCAGCTTTTAAACTTCTGTTTTAATATTACAGATATATCGGTATTAGATTAGATAAAATACTCGACCATATAGTACAACTGTCAAAGATTGAGAACTATGACTTGAGATGTATGTCAATAATTTTTCTTATTGTCAATCGTCACTATAGTCGACGCACAGAATACCGCAAGCATAAATTGTGACGTGCAATGTAACTTATTAGTATATGTTAAAGTAACAGATATACAAAAAATAAAAAATATTATTTGTAAATAATGATTTTATCACTTATAAAAAAGTATGTTTTTACTACTACATACTTCATATTTTTACTTGTACAAAAGTCTGCATATATTTGTAATACTTTTGTATTAATTCTATGTTTGAGTAATATTTTTGTAAGCTACATAATGTAAAGAATATTGATCAATAATTAATTTCTTAATAATATAAATCTCTCATTTAATTTTAACTTATTGACAAACATGCATATAAAACATAAAACACAGTATTCCTTATTGTCTATATAAATGAACATAAGTATTAGGTGTTGGAATTAATTCGTAGCGTTTTACAAGACATGGCGTAGGTAGTACAGTATTTTGTTGTTACCTACAGAAATGTATTCATCGTGAAACAGCTGTCATTGGACGTCATTTGCTTTACATAATCTTTTTTTGAATAAATAACAATACTTTATAATTTATTGAATATGTCAAAATTTGTGCGGAGTAAAGTTTTTGCGGAAAAGCGTTTTTGACGTGTACACTGCTACTTCAACGAAAGAAAAGAAAAGGTTTTTTGCATCGAAGTGTCACCGGTGATGAAAAATGGATCCATTACGACAATCCGAAGCGCAGAAAGTCATGGGTTAAGCTCGGCCAACCATCAACATCAGTGGCAAAGCCGAATATCCATATGTCTAAGCTCCTGCTCTATATTTGGTAGAATCAAAGGGGTGTGATTTATTATGAACTGCTGAAACCGAATGAAACCATAACTGGAGATCGCTACCGACTACAATTGATGTGCTTAAGCCGTGCATTGAAAGAAAACCGGCCGGAATACTCCAAAAGACACGACAAAGTTATTTTGCTGCACGACAATGCTCGTCCGCACGTCGGAAAACCGGTACAAACATACCTGGAAACACTTAAGTGGGAAGTCCTACCCCACCCGCCGTATTCTCCAGATGTTACCTCTTCTGATTACCATTTGTTTCGTTCGATGGCTTATAGCCTGTCTGAGCAAAAGTGCACTTCTTACAAAAAATGTCAAAAATGGGTCGATTTGTGGATTGCATCTAAAGACGAAGCGTTCTTCCGACGCGGTATTCGTTTCCTGACCGAAAGATAGTCAAAAGTAGTAGAAAGCGATGGGCAATACTTTAATTAATGTATTTTTTTATTTTCATTTAAAATTAATAATTTTTCTTTATTAAAAAAACGCTTCAATAAAAAACGACTTAATTCCAATTCCTAATATATGAAAAAATTTCTGTAAAACTTGTTTTCTTTCTGTAGCCATCTTCATTTGGAACTTTGCCATGTGGCTCGCAATATTACCGCTTTATACGGATTGCGAATGACAGTACAGATGGCATCTTACTTTGTTGTGTTTACTAGATATGTTTATATTTTTATGTTTTTATGTTTATATGTTTATATTTCAATATCATGTAATGCTATGTTTGAGCCCCGAGACCGGATTAATAAAATGGTACGTAATACTTTTCGGCACTATATGGACTATTTTATTTTTAATTAAACTTATACTAGTAAATCACATCTGTGAAAATGTTAGTGCCAAAGTAACATAACTTTGTATAACATGAAATACTATTATAAAAAAATTTCTGTTTCTAAAATTTTACTTCTTGCTATTAAACAGAAAGAACCAAAATCGTTATTCATAAATTGACACATCTTATTCGTTTTGCAAATGCGTATGATGAAGTAATATAAATTATGCATACAATTTTTTTTTCTAAATTGTTTTGCATATGTTTAGATTTGTGTAACACAATATGTGTATACTACAGATTTATCAGTTTGGTTTGCAATTATCGCTTCATCCACTGAAGTTTATCGGATTGGGCTTATTTTATTTTGGCTATAAGTTCGTCCGTTCGGTTAGTTCTTAATAAGATTTTTTTCTATAAATAAACAAAATCAAGAATTGTTGATTTTTTTTACTTTCTTTTTCTTTCAATTTTACAGAACAGCAAAACATAGCAGTTAGGTAGTTTTCGTATTTTTGTTTCAAAAATGAGACATATGAAAATATATATTAGTCGAAAAGAATAGCTGTACTGACACTATGTTGTATTCTAGACATACTATAGTAATGTAGTTGTTACATTGATCTTATTGCATCTTTTCTCTACCGGCTCTATAAGCAAAAAGTTGCACTTTACATTATTATCGGCTCTACTATTGTCCAACAATATTGACTGTTTTTCTTATAAATTAAAGATCTGTATGTAAGTTAATATTGCTTAGAGATATTTATGAAGAGTCTTGCTGTAGACAATATGTTGACAAACCTAGGTAATTTAAACATAAAATATGATAACCTCTACATATATATCAAAAAATAATAATTGTGTAGTTATTATATGTATCATTCTTACAACTAACCATGACATGGTATGGTAGATGTTTTTTGGTTTTTTAACGTTTAATAATGCAAGCGGACATGTTTTCTATACAAGAAATATCATCTAAAACAAATGTGTCATCGTGATTTTTCTAAAAATTAATTGTATTATAAAATTCGTACATTATTTATTTAGCTTTGTATATGTAGTTAGATTTCATTACTACTTCTACCAATTAAGACATGTAAAATAAAATATACATCCGAATTTTTTCATATTTCTACTTGTCAAACTGCAATTTTTTAAAAATATTTTTTATTGCTATCATTCTTTTTTATTTTTACTCTACGATAATAAACCAAAAAGCAAACCTTTCATGCTGCTCATGTAGAATCAAAAAGCGCTTGTAATACCAAAGAAAAGATAAAAACCCCCCCAAAAAAAAGAGAAAGGTTGTAACAAAACAATGTGTTTACAATAGAGACGTTCTACTGTATTTACGTATACACCATAAAAATAACATATAACTATGTAAGTGTATTATTTTATCACATCACACATTACATGATTATCGGTGCCGTCAAAGGCTTAGTACAAATATTTACAAGCTTCGTTGTATTTTTATTCTACATTTAACAAACAATAAAGAAAGGACGATGCTTCAAAACAATTGCAATAAGGATGAAAACGCCTTTTATATTACATTATTATGAAATTCTTAGTTTATCTGAGTTTCTTTATTTATTAAATTATATATATTATTTAAAAAAAAATCACATTTTACATATTTATACATCATATTCTAATTGATATATGTATCACTCTATCTCTCTCTCTTTCTTTTATACTTTATACGATCAATTTTTTTATTTCAGAGAAAGGCTATAGTAATACTCATTTAATACTGTTAATGTAAAAATCTACTTAAGTGCCATCACTATGATGAATGTAATTATAATTATATGGCTCCACATTCATCGACTAACAAGTTAAGACCGAGTAGTTAGCATAGCGCTTTGCAAGTGTTGCGATCATGAAGTACACTATAGAAAGAGTTATGTTTCCTTATTCTAAAATTGCTTTTTTTATGGGTTGTGGGATTTACAAACATCCGAAAAGTTATCCTAGACGGTGTTTAAGTATTGTTTATATTGTTTTAATGTGGAGTGTTTATGCTTGGATCCTATACAATAAAATGCTACGTATAAAAAAGTTAACATTGCTTTTTATATTCGTAAATGTATTTATAGTAGTAATAAATTCGTTTTTGTGGATGATATCTGTTTTTATCACTTTTTACAAATACGAGGTATACTATAAATGTTACATTACATTAATGTTAAATATAATAAATATAATAAAATATTCCAGGTTAAAATTTCTTTGGTTTAGTACATATATTTGTAAAGAAAAAAAATAAAGTTTTAAGAAATGTAATGTATAATATTACATTTTAGTCATATTTTTGTGTTTTACTGGTTTTATTTTCAGGAACAGTGGATGTGTATCAAAAAATTAGATCTGGTAAATGATACATTAGAAAAAATTGGAATATCTACCGAATTTATTAGAATGCAAAAAGAAATGAAATGGTCACTGATTGTATGGTTTATGCTATTATGTATAATAACTAGTTTTGATGTTCTAATAGGCTTATATTTGAAGCATATAGTAAACCTTCAAGATTTAGTAACCTTTTGGGTTGTGCACTATCCTATACATGTCACTACTGTACTAGACTTCATAACTGTGTCTATTTTAAGGTTAGTGTTNGTATGTGTGTGTGTGTGTAAAATTAGTACATGCTACTTTATATTTAAACTAAAAAAATACTCTTGTATTATATAAAATAATCTATTAATATGTCTGACAAAATAATAATAATTAGTACTTATAACCTATTATATTAGTAATTATAACTTATAGTAAAGTGACAAATACAGAAACATATTATAACATATTGCGACTTTGCAAGCTAGTATGAAAAGTATTGTTAATGTACGATAAAAACACATAAACTTTCAAATATATTCACTGAAATTATTATCTGTTTATTTCTTTGCCATATAAGTGCATCAAACTTGGCAGGTTTTAAACTTCTGTTTTAATATTACAGATATATCGGTATTAGATTAGATAAAATAAACGACCATATAATACAACTGTCAGAGATTGAGAACTATGACCTGAGATGTATGTCGAGACCATCTCTTAGTGTCAATCGTCACTATATTCGAGGCACAGAGTACCGCAAGCGTATGTTGTGGATTGCAATGTAAATTATTAATTTATGTTAAAGTAACAAATATACAAATAAAAGTAACAGTATACAAATATTGTTAAAGTAGATTAAAGTATACAGATATAAAGAAAGTAAAACAACTTGATTGTGAACAACAATTTTATCATTTAAAACTAGTGTGTTCGTACTACTCAATAGAGTTACATATTTCCACTCTTGTACAAAGTTTTGCATTTGTAATACTTTTGTTTTCATTGTATATTTGAGTAATATTCTCTTAACCTACATAATATAAAAACTTTCGATCGATAATTAGTTATTTAATAATATACCCTAATAGGCACATTGTGAAAATAATGCACAAACATGGCATTATAAATAACAACGATCCTGCTATAATTGCACTAAGATGATTCATCATAACGCAACAGTTTTGTCAAAATAAAATTTTGTAAATAATATTTGTCAAAAATTGTGAAAAAGTCGGTATGCATTTCCATAAGTATATACATAAATTAAGGTGATTTTTTCATATGCAATTATTTCTACATATTTTAAACATTACATAGATAAAATTTTTTCTCAATTATTGAACAATTTCTTTTTAAAAGTAATTTTGCACATATACTGCTAAGATGATTCGTCATATCGTTATTTCTTTGCCGAAATAGTATGAAAAGTACTTTTGCAAATAACTACAAATAGTTTATAAAAGATCACGGTTTTTACATCTATTTCGGAAACTATATCTGTACAATTGCAAATTACTATTTTAGTGCAAAATTTGGTACGTAATTTGAAACTGTTTTTGTATCAGAGTAAATCTCTCATTTATTTTAAAATAAAAGACAAAGATGCAACATAAAACCACATTCTTTTTTACTGTTTTCTATAAATAAACATAAATATATAAAAATATGTATGTCAAATTTGTCGTTCTTCTGTAGGCATCTTCATTTGGAACTTTGCAATGTGGCTCGCAATATTAATGCTTTAAGCGGAGTGCGAATGACAATACAAATGGCATCTTATTTTGTTACGTTTACGGGATTTTTTTTCATTCAATATCATGTACTGATATGTTTGAGCCACGAGACCGGAGTAATAAAATGGTACTTTCTAATTTCCATCACTTTATGGACCATCTTGTTTTTAATTAAACTTATAACAGTAAATCACATCTGTGAAAGTGTTAGTGCCAAGGTAACATAACTTTGTATATCATATGACACAATATTGTGAAAAGATTTCTTTCCAAAACCTTAAATTTTGCTTTTAGGCAGAAACAACCAAAATTGTAATTCATAAATTGACAAATCTTATTCGTTTTGCAGATGCGTATGATGAGGTAATTTAATTTACGCACACAATCTTTTTTATATAAAGTTTCTTGAATATCTTTAAATTTGTGTATAATACAGATTTATCAGTTTGGTCTGCAAATATTGCTTCATCCACTGAAGTTTACCGGATTGGGCTTATTTTATTTTGGCTATAAGTTTGTCCGTTCGGTTAGTTTTTAATAATAATTATCACTATAAATAATAATTATAAATAATTATAAATAATAGTTATAATATTATTATAAATAATTATTACTATAAAACAAAATCAATTAATGTAGTTTCATTTCTTTCTCTTTTTTTTTTTCAATTCTCAAAAACAGTAGAAAATAGCATTTATGTAACATTTGCTTTCAGTTTGCTGTCTGGGTTTTTACTATTCTTCTTTTACTGGTGCAAGTTGACACTTTTGTAATAAACGCATCTTCTAAAATAAATGGGATAATGTGTTTTCAATAAATAAAACAAAACTTTTTTAAAATTTGTGTAGTTTTTTTCTTTACTACTACTACTTTTATACGGTTTTAGGTAGAAAGTTTTCTTATTCTTGTTATAACTAAGAAACATAAAAATATACATTATTCGTAGATCATTGCTGTATTGACAGTATGTTGTCGTTCCAGTCATGCTAGAGTAAGGTAGTTTTTACATCGACTTTATATCGTATTTTCTCTAATGGTCCTATAAGCTAGAAGTTGCTGTTTATAATATCATCGGCTCTTATTTACTGTCCTGCGATATCGACCGACTGTGTTGATGCGTATATTTGCGGAGAACTTAAGTGATGCATGATGCGTTAATGCAGTAATCCAACTGTTTAGCTTTGTAACAAATAGGTTTGACGTCAGTTTAAGTTGAAACATACGATATCAGTTTACGATAGGAACTGAGAAAAAGTGATAATTATGACAATTGCCATAGATTAAGCTGTACACCTTCTCTTTTGTTTAGATTTGTTTACTTTTTAGTGTATATGTTTATAACCAAAAGAAGCATTATTTAAGTCTTTGCTATAGATTAATAATTTGAATTATTTACGTTTGCTTCTTTTATTACACAGTGATTGCGTTTAAGGCCGAAGTGTTTTATTCAGAGTTTTGTTGGCTTTTCTAGTTGTGTAACATTTGTTATTCTTAGTGCATATCAAAATAAGATACATTTATGTCATATTTGTCTGTAAATATTGTAGTCTGCATATTTGTAACAATTAATTTGTTTTTTTATAAAGCAAATATCTGTATGTATTTTAATATTTTTCTTAAGATTTCAGATATTTATGAAGACACTCGCTCCTGTAGACAATACGTTAGCACAACTAAACATTTCAAATATAAAATGTAATACTCTCCGCATATGTATGAAAAGAATAATAATTGGGTGAATAATTCTTATCATTATTACAAAGAAATGTGACATAGTATGGTAGATCTAGGCAGTAAGAAAAATCCTTGGATTTTTTTTCTAACATTTATCACAATTTATGTGCATCATGTCAGTATGATAGTGAATTTAATACTTTTGATTTCTTTTGTGGTTTGTATAGTATTCAAATTATTTAACTGGCAATGAAATTTATAAATTTAGAAATAAGATTTTTTTATATCTCATGTGTATTTATCATGTGTATGTGTATGTAAAATCTACCGTAGGTTTAACTTTTATGAAAATTTATTTTTTTCTTTAAATGTGCGGCACGTACATCTTAAGTTTGTTTTATTTTCTTACACTGGCTGTAATAGTTCACAGTTTATTTTTTTGTCCTAATATAAGTAAAAAAAGATAGATATTGAAATAGTGCAGCCATTTAAAGAAATAAAACAAACCTCTTATATTGACAAACATGTCTGAAATAGGTTAAAAAACACCAATTCACACGCGTTAATGGGTTTAAGTAAACAGTGCAAAGTTTACTTGATTGAGGTTGATTTATATTTTTTTCCAGTTGTACAATGCAACCAGTTACAAATTACGCACTCTTAACATCATAACTAATAAATTTGAGTTTTTTTGAAAATTGTGACCACATGGATTTCGTGATAAGATATGATATAAGAAAGCATTTAAAGTTGCTATAAACTGAAAAAATCTTTCTTGGAATATGTGCCTAGGTGATTTGTGGAGTTTTCACTATTTTAGTCATAAAATAAACAACCATATAGTAATGGTGTTTAGCTTGATGCTTACAACTCGAACCTTGACACCTGAATGAAGAACAACTACTCTGCCGAGTTTCCATTTCAAAGGCGGGGCATTCTCGATAACAATTAAAACTATATTGTCAATTGCTAATTTTTTTCGCTGTGTCGTCCATTTACATTTGCTTTGCAATGACGTCAAGTACTCGACATTCCATTGCTTCCAAAAATTGAGTGATACGCTGAACTACTTGCCACCTACTTAATCTATTAATGGGGGTGTCAGTCAAATCAATATCTGACAAGTTTGTTAACTGGCCAATCAAAAAATGCGCAGGAGTGAGTGGCTGTAAATTATTTGGATTTGACGGTAGACACAGAGGTCTAGAATTTAAACACGCCTCAATCTGAATCAGAGCAGTGCTGAGCACTTCAAACGTAAGCTGAGTTTCTCCAACAATTCTTCTTAAATGATACTTGCACGATTTTATTTCTGCTTCCCATAAGCCACCCATATGAGGAGCATGAGAAGGAATAAAATTCCATTGAATATTCTTAGCCGTGCAATACTCATTCAATGAACTTCGAAAACACGCCTCTAACGACCTCGTATAATTCTATGAGCTCATTGTTCGCGCCTACAAAATTAGTAGCATTATCGCTGTATATTTTCTGTGGATGACCGCGTCTTCCCACAAACCGACGCAATGCACCCAGAAATGCATCGCCAATCAAATCGCTGACTGCTTTCAAATGAACAGCCTTTGTCGCAAGACATATAAATAGCGCAATATATGATTTGTTCGTTCTTCGTTCTCGACCCTTGCTCACTAGCGTGGTAATCGGACCCGCGTAGTCGATTTGGACGATGGTGAACACCCGATGGCAAGCTACATTGTTTGAAGATAACATTCCCATAATCTGATTCAATTAGTTTAGGATTGTTTCTGAAACATGTTATGCACCTGCAAACCACCTTGCGAGCCATATTGCGACCATTCAACGGCCAACATCTCTCACGAATCGAGAAGAGCAAAGCCTGTGGACCCGCATGCAGCATCCTCTGATGCTCCCTCTTATTGTAATTCAACGCGGATCTGCAACCTGCCGCCCATCCAGAGGATTCCGCTGCTGTCAACAAATGGACTCATACCCGCGAGAGCACTGCTCGTGCCCAGGCGATCGCCGCCGGACAGATCATGTATTCTTTTGCAAAGAATTCTTCTTAACAATGTTTGATTAATTCTACATGTGCCGCGTCCAATTCCCGTATTGATAAGGTTCTATATTTACAATTCGAGGATTCGCGTCTTGAATTCAAAATAAATCGACGACCAAGCTATTATTCTTTGAACCCTCGACAATGACGAAAAGTTTGATAATGTTTCGTCTATTACGGAACCAGACGCGATCTGATTTATTAGAACTCGAGTTTCTTTCCTTTGTTCAAATCGTACAATCTCTAACTCCTGATCCGAAAGCTCAAAAAGGTGAGGCTGACATTACAGTGAATTGATATTCGAAAGCCAAGGTGGACCCGACCACCATAATGAACCCGCGTGCAAATCACTGAAGCTAGCTCTTCGCGAAATCAAGTCAGCGGAGTTTTCTCTCCCTGCAACGTGTCTCCAATGATCAGTCGATAAAATTGATTGTATTTTGCTGACTTTATGCGAAACAAACGGTTTTTGTCGACCCACATCACCGGCTATCCAAGCGAGAACAATCGTCGAATCGCTCCATGCATAAGTACGGTGAATCTTAATAGGTAATGATTCAAGAACCAACTGCATTAAATTAACTAATATCATCGCTCCATACAACTCGAGTCGCGGAATCTTTGGTTTCTTGATCGGAGCTACACGCGACTTGGCGCACAGTAATTTCGAAACAACCCGATTTCTCCTGTCTATTGCTTGAACATATATACAGGCACCGTAGGCTCGCTCAGAAGCATCGCGAAATGCATGTAAGTTGATGTACAATGGGTCCGAACACCCTATCACTTGCCTGGGTATCCGCATCGCACAAAATGCCGTCAGGTCTCGCGCATAATCCGACCATGCCTTCTGCATATCCACAGGCAAGTCGTCATCCCATTCGAGACTCAACTGTCATGCGCGCTGCATAATTAACTTAGCTTTAACTACCATTGCGCTTGCCAATCCCAAAAAATCAAATAATTTTGAAATAGACGACAACACATATCGCTTCGTTTGCGCATCAGGCACGGCGGCCGAATTAAACCTAAAGGCATCTGATTTAGGCACCCATTGAAAACCTAAGGTCTTCGCAATATTTCGCTCGTCAGTTATAGTCTGAAAATCACTTTCGTTGCTGTTACCTAACCCGAACAGCACCTCGGCATAATTTGATTGCCATTTATGCAATTCGAACTGACCCAACCGTAACAATTTTATTAAATCGTCTATCAACTGCTTCGCCTCCGTGATATTGTCTACTCCCGTTAAAATCGTATCTACATATAAATCTCTTAAAATCGCTCGCGATGCGCGTAGATAAAATACCGCAAACATATATTGTGAATTGCAACTTATTAGTATATGTAATAAAGTAATAGATATACAAAAAGTAAAAAATATTATTTGTAAATAACGATTTCATCACTTATAAAAAAAGTGTGTTTTTACTACTACATACTTCATATTTTTACTTATACAAAGTTCTGCATATATTTGTAATACTTTTGTATTGATTATATGTTCGAGTAATATTTTTGTAAGCTACATATAATGTAATGAATGTTGATCGATAATTAGTTATTTAATAATATAAATCTCTCATTTACTTTCAACTTAATGACAAGATGCATATAAAACATAAAAACACAGTATTCCTTACTGTCTATATAAATGAACATAAGTATTAGGTGTTGGAATTAATTCGTAGCGTTTTACAAGACATAGCGTAGGTAGTACAGTATTTCGTTGTTACCTGCAGTAATGCATTCATCGTGAAACAGCTGTCATTGGAAGTCATTTGCTGTACATAACCTTTTTTTGAATCGTACATAACAACACTTTATAATTTATTGAATACTTATGTCAAAATTTGTGCCGAGTAAAGTTTTTGCGGAAAAGCGTTTTTTGACGTGTAAACTGCTACTTCAACGAAAAAAAAAAAAGGTTTTTTGCATCGAATTGTCACCGGTGATGAAAAATGGATCTATTACGACAATTCGAAACGCAGAAAGTCATGGGTTAAGCCCGGCCAACCATCACCATCAGTGGCAAAGCCGAATATCTATAGGTCTAAGCTCCTGCTCTATATTTGGTGGGATCAGAGGGGTGTGATTTTTATGAACTGTTGAAACACACCGAATAAAACCATAACCGGGGATCGCTATCGACTACAATTGATGCGCTTGAGCCGTACATTGAAAGAAAACCGGCCGGAATACTCCAAAAGACACGACAAAGTCATTTTGCTGCACGACAATGCTCGTCCGCACGTCGGAAAACCGGTACAAACATAACTGGAAACACTTAAATAGAAAGTCCTACTCCACCCGCCGTATTCTCCAGATGTTGCTTTTTCCGATTACCATTTGTTTTGTTCGATGGCTCGTAGCCTATCTGAACAGAAGTTCACTTCTTACGAAGATTGTCAAAAATGGGTCGATTTGTGGATTGCATCTAATGACGAAGCGTTCTTCCGATACGGTATTCGTTTTCTGCCCGAAAGATGGTCAAAATTAGAAAGCGATGGGCAATTACTTTAATTAATGTATTTTTTTATTTTCATTTAAAATAAATAATTTTTCTTTATTCAAAAAACGCTACGACTTAATTCCAATTCCTAATATATGAAAATATTTCTCTGTAAAACTTGTTTTTTTTCTGTAAATATCTTTATTTGGAACTTTGCCATGTGGCTCGCAATGTTAACACTTTATACGAAATGCGAATGACAATACAGGCATCTTTTTTGCTTAATATGAAATGCAAATGACTGTGCAGATGGCATCTTATTTTGTTCAGTTTTTGAGCATTATTATATCTTCACTATTGTGTATTGTTACGGTACGTATTGTTTCTTATCCACATATATGAGAACGAGTACGCAAAATTGATGGGTACATGTTTAAGTATAATATAGACTACTATTTTTTACTTATATTTGTAACATTTAATCATATCTGTAAGAATGTTAGTACCAAAGTAATATACTTTACTCTATATTAATTAAAGATGTAATTCTATTTTTAATATTTGATATTCAATTTCACTTCTGTCCTTTATTTCTAAAATAATCTTTCTTCTAAAGTAAGTTTGATACAAATCAAAATATAGCACTAAAACATACTCTAAAAGGATTAAGAGTAAAATAGTAAAAAATGCAATCTTTCTAATTTAGTTTCATATTACATATATAAAACATTAATTATTAACTTCACTGCATGTCTGCAAAAGTACATGCATTAATGTATGATATGTAACTATGCAATTATATTTAAGTAAAAAAATAAGTAAAAAGTGTAATAATTTTTCTGGTTACAAAACTTTGTTTTACTGGTTTTATAGGCAACATACATCGAGAAATACTAGTTTTCTTTGGTCAAAAATTTCAAACAAAATTATTTATAATAACATTTTCTTCTAGTTCATCGTCTGGAGTTTTACTGTTTTTCTTTTAGTAATACAATCAGACACGTTTTCTATACAAAAATCATCTAAAACAAATATGTCATCGTGTTCCCCTAGAAACTAAGCGTAGTTATAAAATTCGTCCATTATCTATTTAGCTGTTTATATGAAGTTCGATTTTATTACTTTTGTAACACTTAAAACAAATGAAAAAAATATACAGCAGAACTTTCCTATTCTTTCAATTGTCAAATTACATTTTTTTGAAAATATTTCTTCTCGGTATCATTCTTTTTTATTTCAATTCTTCGATAATAACTCACTACGAAAACCTTTCATACTGCTCATGTATGATCTAAAAACGATTGTAATACTAAAAAAAAAAATGACAGCCCAGAAAAAAAAAAGTTTACAAATAAAGGTTTACTGATGACGCTAAAAAAAAGTTTGTGACAAATTGATGTGTTTACAATAGAGACGTTCTACTGTA
The DNA here is from genome assembly GCF_002006095.1 of Pseudomyrmex gracilis. NCBI lineage: Eukaryota > Metazoa > Arthropoda > Insecta > Hymenoptera > Formicidae > Pseudomyrmex > Pseudomyrmex gracilis. The sequence goes on from NW_018021041.1 coordinate 53,614, forward strand.
TTTGCGTATACAATAGAATACCATAAAAATATCATATAACTATGTAAGTGTATTATTTTAATTACATTACATGATACATACTTATATGTTTAATTAAAGTTTTAGTACAAATGTTTAAAAGCATCCTTGTATTTTTACTCTACATTTAACAAAAAATAAAGATAAAACGACGCTTCGAAACAATAGTTGCACAATAAGGTTTTAATCGCATTTTAGTATAATACTACAAAATTGTTTGCTTTCTATTTTTCTCCAGTTACTAAATTATATATATTTCTTTTACAGAAACTCACAGTTACATATTTATACATCATATTCTAATTGATATATGTATCACTCTCTCTCTCTCTCTCTCTCTCTCTCTCTCTCTCTCTCTCTCTCTCTCTCTCTCTCTTTTTTCCATTTCATACGATCGATTGTTTCATTTCAGAAAAAGCCCATAGTAATGATTCAATACTGTTAATGTGACAATCTACTTAAGTGCCATTACCGTAATGAATGTGATAATTATATGACGACACATTCATCGACTACTAAGTTAAAACCTAGTAGTTAACATAGCGCTTTGCAAGTGTTGCGATCATGGAATACACTATGGAAAGAGTTATGTTTCCTTATAGTATACTGGCTTTTTTCATGGGTTGTGGAGTTTACAAACATCCAAAAAGTTATCCCAGACGGTGTTTAAGTATTGTTTATATTGTTTTAGTGTGGAGTGTTTATGGTTGGAATTTATACAATAAGTGGATACGTGAAATGCTAAAGTTAAACTCACTTCTTCAATTCTTAAATTTCTTTATAATAGGAATACATTTGTTCCTGTGGATACTATCTGTATTCATCACTTTTTACAAATACGAAGTTTAGTTTAATTATTACATAACATTATTGTTTACTACAATAGATATAATAAAATATCCCAGTTTTCGATATTTTTGGTTTTTTACATATTTTTGCAATGAAAATATACATTTTTAAGAAATGTAAATGTATGAATAAATGTACATTTTAGTCATACTTTTGTGCTTTAATAGTTATTTTATTTTCAGGAACAGTGGGTGTGCATTAAAAAATTAGATCTTGTAGATGATACATTAGAAAAAATCGGTATATCTAAAGACTTCATTAGAATGAGGAAAGAGATAAAGTGGACATTGATTGTATGGTTTATGCTAACATGTATACTAAATATTGTTGATAAAGTAATAGGCTTATATCTAAACTTTTTTGCAAATCTTCAAGATATAATAGCTATTTGGATTGTACAGTACTGTGTACATGTCAATTCTGTACTAGACTTCATGACTATATCTATTTTAAGGTTATTGTTTGTATGTGTGTGTGAGTGTAACATCAGTACAAGATACTTTATATTTTAAATAAGAAAACAATACTGCATTACATAAAATACGTATCATTGATTATAACCTATATGTTTAAATGATAAATATATTAATATATTATACCATATTGCGTCTTTGCAAGCTAGTATCCCACACAGACTTTTATCTATCCAGACATCCATTAGATATCTATTAGATGTCGCATAGAGCTGTGGACGTCTAATACACGTCTAATGGATTTCTTGATCTGTGTGGAATGACACGTACTGTTATTGTACGATAAACACATAAACTTTCAAATAAATTTACTGCTATTATTATCTGGTTATTTCTTTGTCACATAAGTGCATTAAACTCGGCAGTTTTAAAACTTCTTTTTTAATATTACAGGTACATCGGTATTAGATTAGATAAAATAAATGACCATATAGTATACCTGTCAAAGATTAAAGACTATGACCTAAGATGTATGTCGAAAAAATCTCTTATTGTCAATCGTCACTATATTCGGCGCATAGAATACTGCAAGCGTATGCTGTGGATTGCAATGTAAATTATTAGTATATAATTAATTCAAGTAACAGATATAAAAAAAGTAAAAAATCTTATTTGTGAATAACGATTTTATCACTTAAAAATAGTATGTTTTTCCTACTCAATACTTACATATTTTCACTTGTTCAATATTCTGCATATATTTGTAATACTTTTCTATTGATTATATGTTTGAGTAATATTTTTGTAAGCTACATAATGTAAAAAATATTGATGGATAATTAGTTATTTAATAATATAAATTTTTCAATTAGGTTTAACTTAAAGACAACAATGCGTATACAACATAAAAACAATCTTCCATACTGTTTTCTATAAATGACCTTAAGTATATGAAAATATTTATGTAAAACTTATGTTTTCTTTTTGTAGGCATCTTCATTTGGAACTTTGCCATGTGGCTCGCAATATAAACGCTTTATACGGAGTGCGAATGACAGTACAGATGGTATCTTACTTTGTTATGTTTACAGGATATGTTTATATTCAATATCATATAATGGTATGTTTGAGCCACAAGACCGGATTAATAAAATGGTATTTAATACTTTCCGGCATTATATGGACCATTTTATATTTACTTAAACTTATACTAGTAAATCACATCTGTGAAAGTGTTAGTGCCAAGGTAACATAACTTTGTTTATTATATGACACAATAGTATACAAAAATTTCTTTCTAAACTCCTAATTTTTGCTTTTAGGCAGAAAGAACCAAAATCGTTATTCATAAATTGACCAATCTTATTCGTTTTGCAGATGTGTATGATGAAGTAATATAAATTAAGCACACAATTTTTTTTTTATAATTTGTTTTGCATATGTTTAGATTTGTGTAACACAATATGTGTATACTACAGATTTATCAGTTTGGTTTGCAATTATCGCTTCATCCACTGAAGTTTACCGGATTGGGCTTATTTTATTTTGGCTATAAGTTCGTCCGTTCGGTTAGTTCTTAATAAGATTTTTTTCTATAAATAAATAAAATCAAGAATTGTTGTTTTTTTTACTTTTTTTTTCTTTTAATTTTACAGAACAGCAAAACATAGCAGTTATGTAACATTTGCTTTCAGTTTGCTGTCTGGGTTTTTACTATTGTTCTTCTACTGGTACAAGTGGACACTTTTGTAGTAAACAAATCATCTAAATTAAATATGCGAGAATGTGTTTTCAAGAAGTAAAAACCTACTTTTTTAGAATTTTTGTATTGTTTTTTATATTATTCTACTTTCATACGTTTTTAGGTATATAGTTTTCGTATTTTTGTTTCAAAAATGAGACATATGAAAATATATATTAGTCGAAAATAAAAGCTGTATTGACACTATGTTATATTCTAGACATACTATATTAATGTAATTTTAACATTGATCTGATAGCATCTTTTCTCTACTGGCTCTATAAGCAAAAAATCGCACTTTTCAGTATTATCGGTTCTACTATTGCCCAGCAATATTGACTGTTATTTTTATAAATCAAAGATCTGTATGTAAGGCAATATTGCTTGGAGATATTTATAAAGAGATTTGCTGTAAACAATACGTTGACAAACCTAGGTATTTTAAACATAAAATGTGATAAACTCCACATATATATCAAAAAATAATAATTGTGTAGCTATTATATGTATCATTCTTACACATAACCGTGAAATGGTATGGTAGATCTATGCGGTAAGGGAGTAAAATTCTTGCAGATTCTTTCTACCATTTATTATAAATTATGTGCATTCTGTTAATATGATAATAAATGTAGTATTTTTTATTTGTTTGTGGTTTATATATTCTTTAAATTATTTAAGTTCCAATAAAATTTAGATTTAGAAATAAGAGTTTTTTATATCACATGTGTATATGAACACATCTACCGTAGTTTTATCTTTTATAAAAACTTATTTTTTTTTTAAAGTGCGGTACATACATCTTAAGTTTGTTTTATTTTTTTTCACTGGTTGCACTAGTTTATAGTCTATCTTGTTTCTTCTAATATAAATAAAAACAGATATTAGTATATTATTTTGTCGGTTTCTCAGCATTATTATATTTTTACTATTCTGTATTAGTGTCTTATCCATATATGAGAACAAAAAAGTAAAATTTTGACGCTGGTATATTATACTGAAATTTGATCTTTCTTTTTAATTATATTTGTAACATTAAATCATATCTGTAAGAAAGTTAGTACCAAAGTAATATACCTTTCTCTACATTACTTAAAGATGTACTTCTACTTTTAATATTTGTTATTTAATTTCATTTTTTTCTTTCCCGATAAAAAATTTTTCATATTTACTTATACATAAATTAAAATTAATTGTTTGCTGGGTAATTATGCAACTTTATATGCCGAATATGTGCATACAATTTTATACATAAAAAGGTTTTTCCCGAGTTTATTTCTAAAATATTCTTTTTCTAAAAAATACAATTATGTTTTGTACCAATCGGAATATACCAATAATATAGAAGTTAAAAGAATTAATAGTAAAATAGCAAACAATTGCAAATCTTCCAACTTAGGGTATATTACAAATATCGCACAATGTTTAATAAGAGAATGTAATACATGTCTGCGGATATGCACAAAATATTAATACAAATTTAACAATTTTAACAATTTTAACAAAACAGTTAACAAACTGTTTTCTTGACTACTTCTAATGTATAATAATATGCGTTATAATACAGATTTATTAGTTTGGTCTGTAACTATCGCTTCACCCAATGAAGTTCAGCAAAATGGTTTTATTTTATTTTGACTACAAATTTCTCTGTTTGGAAAGTGTTTAATATCATTCCAGCACTAACAATAAATCAAGAAAAATAGTTTTTTCTCCGATCAAAAAGTTTTAACAAAATCATTTCCAACATTTTCTTTTACTTTATCGTCTGAATTTTTATTTATTTTTTTTTTAATAATGCAAGCGGACACGTTTTCTATACAAGAAAGATCATCTAAAACAAATGTGTCATCGTGATTTTTCTAGAAAATAATTGTATTATGAAATTCGTACATTATCAATTTAGCTTTGTATATGTAGTTAGATTTCACTACTTTTCTACCAATTAAGATATGTAAAATAAAACATACAGCCGAATTTTTCCATACTTCCACTTGTCAAACTGCAATTTTTTAAAAATATTTCTTATTGCTATTATTCTTTTTTATTTTTACTCTACGATAATAAACCAAAAAGCAAACCTTTTATGCTGCTCATGTATAATCAAAAAGCGCTTGTAATAACAAAAAAAGGGTGCCAACCCAAGAAAAAAAGAGTTTACAAGTGCGAGTTTACCAATGACGATAAGAGAAAGGTTGTAGCAAAACAATGTGTTTACAATAGAGACATTCTACTGTATTTACGTATAAACCATAAAAGTAACATATAACTATGTAAGTGTATTATTTTAATCACATCACACATAACATGATTATGAGTACCGTCAAAGTCTTAGTACGAATATTTTCAAGCCTCGTTGTATTTTTATTCTATATTTAACAAAAAATAAAGAAAAAACGATGCTTCGAAACAATTGCAATAAGGATAAAAACGCATTTTATATCACATTATTATGAAATTCTTAGTTCATCTAAGTTGTTTTATTTATTAAATTATATATGTATATTATTTTAAAGAAAATCACATTTACATATTTATACATCATATTTTAATTGATATATGTATCAATCTATTTCTCTCTCTTTTTTTACACTTTATACGATCAATTTTTCATTTCAAAGAAAGCTTATAGTAATACTTACTGATTTAATACTGTTAATGTGAAAATCTACTTAAGTGCCATTACCGCGATGAATGTGATAATTATATGACACCATATTCATCGACTAACATGTTAAACTTTAGTAGTTAGCATAGCGAGTTGCAAGTGTTGTGATCATGAAGTACACCGTAGAAAAAGTTATATTTCCTTATTCTATAATCGCTTTTTTAATGGGTTGTGGGATTTACAAACATCCGAGTAGTTATCCCAGACGGTTTTTAAGTATTGTTTATATTTTTTTAATATGGAGTGTTTATGCTTGGAGTGTATACAATAAAATGCCTCGTATAAAAAAGTTAAACTTACTTTTTCAATTTTTAAAGTTATTTATGATAGTAATAAATTCGTTTTTGTGGATGATATCTGTATTTATAACTTTTTATAAATACGAGGTACACTATAAATGTTACATTACATTAATGTTAAATATAATAAATATAATAAAATATCCCAGGTTAAAATTTCTTTGGTTTTTTACATATATTTATAAAGAGAAAAACTAAAGTTGTAAGAAATGTAATGTATAATATTACATTTTAGTCATAGTTTTGTGTTTTAATGGTTTTATTTTCAGGAACAGTGGATGTGTATTAAAAAATTAGATCTGGTAAATGATACATTAGAAAAAATTGGAATATCCAACGAATTTATTAGAATGCGAAAAGAAATGAAATGGTCACTGATTATATGGTTTATGCTATTATGTATAATAAATAGTTTTGATGTTTTAATGAGCTTCTATATGAAGTATATAGTAAACTTTCAAGATTTAGTAAGCTTTTTGGTTGCGCAGTATCCTACACATGTAACTACTGTACTAGACTTCATAACTGTGTCTATTTTAAGGTTAGTGTTTGTATGTGTGTGTGTGTAAAATCACTACATGATACTTTATATTTAAATTAAGAAAATACTCCTGTATTATATAAACTAGTCTATTAATATGTCTTACATAAAATAGTAATATCTAGTAACAATAACCTATTATATTAGTAATTATAACTTATAGTAAAATGACAAATACATAAACATATTACAACGTATTGCGACTTTGAAAGCTAATATAAAACGTACTGGTATTGTACGATAAATACATAAACTTTCAATTATATTTACTGAAATTATTATCTGTTCATTTCTTTGTCATATAAGTGCATAAAATTTAGCAGTTTTTAAACTTCTGCTTTAATATTACAGGTATATTGGTAGTAGGTTGGATAAAATAAACGACCATATAATACAACTGTCAGAAATTGAGAACTATGACCTGAGATGTATGTCGAAAACATCTATTAGTGTCAATCGTCACTATATTCGACGCACAGAGTACCGCAAGCGTATGTTGTGGATTGCAATGTAAATTATTAATATATGTTAAACTAACAGATATAAAGTATACAGATATAATTAAAGTAGATTCAAGTATACAGATATAAAGAAAGTAAAACAACTTATTTGTGAACAACAATTTTATCATTTAAAAATAATGTGTTTGTACTACTCAATAGAGTTACATATTTCCACTCTTGTACGAAGTTCTACATTTGTAATACTTTTGTTTTGATTGTATATTTGAGTAATATTCTAGTAAGCTACATAATGTAAAAGATGTCGATTGATAAGTAGTTATTTAATAATATACCCTAATAGGCACATTGTAAAAATATTGCACAAAAATGGCATTATGAATAACGTCGATCCTGCTATGATTGCACTAAGATGATTCACCATAACGCGACAGTTTCGTCAAAATAAAATTTTGTAAATAATATTTGTCAATAATTGCGAAAAAGTCGGTATGCATTTCCATAAGTATAAGTACATAAATTAAGGTGATTTCTTCATATGCAATTATTTCTACATATTTTTAACATTACATAGATGACATTTTTTTCTCAGTTATTGAACAATTTCTTTTTGAAAGTACTTTTGCACATATACTGCTAAGATGATTCGTCATATCGTTATTTTTTTCCGAAATAGTATTTGGAAAGTAATTTTGCAAATAACTACAAAGAGTTTATAAAAGATTACGGTTTTTACATCTATTTCCGAAAGTATATTTGTTCAATTGCAAATTATTTTAGTGCAAGATTTTGTTAAATAATGTGAAACTGTTTTTATATCAGAGTAAATCTCTCATTTATTTTCAAATAAAAAATAAAGATAAAACATAAAACAACATTCTTTTTTACTGTTTTCTATAAATAAACATAAATATATAAAAATATGTATTTCAAATTTATCGTTCTTCTGTAGGCATCTTCATTTGGAACTTTGCCATGTGGCTCGCAATATTAACGCTTTGAGCGGAGTGCGAATGACAATACAAATGGCATCTTATTTTGTTACGGTTACGGGATTTCTTTTCACTCAATATCATGTACTGATATGTTTGAGCCACAAGAACGAAGTAATAAAATGGTACTTTCTAACTTCCATCACTTTAGGGACTACCTTGATTTTAATTAAACTTATAATAGTAAATCACATCTGTGAAAATGTTAGTGCCAAGGTAACATAACTTTGTATACTATATGACACAAAATTATACAAAGATTTCCTTCTAAAAATTTAATTTTTGCTTTTAGGCAGAAAAAACCAAAATTGTAATCCATAAATTGACAAATCTTATTCGTTTTGCAGATGCGTATGATGAGGTAATTTAAATTAAGCACACAATTGTTTTTATATAAAGTTTCTTGAATATATTTAAATTTGTGTATAATACAGATTTATCAGTTTGGTCTGCAAATATCGCTTCATCCACTGAAGTTTACCGGACTGGGCTTATTTTATTTTGGCTATAAATTTGTCCGTTCGGTTAGTTTTTAATAATAAGTATAACTATAAATAATAAGTATAAATATTATTAATAATATTATTAAAAATAATTATTACTATAAAACAAAATCAAATAATGTAGTTTCATTTCTTTCTCTTTTTTTTTTTAATTCTCAAAAACAGTAGAAAATAGCATTTATGTAACATTTGCTTTCAGTTTGCTGTCTGGGTTTTTACTATTGTTCTTTTACTGGTGCAAGTAGACACTTTTGTAGTAAACACATCTTCTAAAATAAATGTGATAAAGTGTTTTCAATAAATAAAACAAAACTGTTTTAAAATTTTTGTAGTCTTTTTCTTTACTATTACTACTTTTATATGGTTTTAGGTTAATAGTTTTCTTATTCTTAACAATTAATAAAGACTTAAGGCTCGTGAAATTTAAACCAATGAGTGAATATAAGGCCTTACGAGCCGTTCTCAAAGTGTTGAGTGAGAACTTATACATGTATATATATATATGTATACAAGTAAATTCGTTACATGTGTATACATATATATATATACATGTATAAATTCTCACTCAACACTTTGAGAACGGCTCTTAAGGCCTTATATTCACTCATTTCTTATTCTTATTATAACACAGAAACATAAAAATATATATTATTCGTAGATCATTGCTGTATTGACAGTATGTTGTCGTTCCAGTCATGCTAGATTAAGGTAGTTTTTACATCGACCTTATATCATATTTTCTCTAATGGTCCTATAAGCTAGAAGTTGCTGTTTATAATATCATCGGCTCTTATTTACTGTTCTGCGATATCGACCGACTGTGTTGATGCGTATATTTGCGGAAAAATTAAGTGATGCATGATGCGTTAATGCAGTAATTTAACTGTTTAACTTTGTAACAAATAGGTTCGACGTCAGTTTAAGGTGAAACATACGATGTCAGGTTACGGTAGGAACTGAGAGAAAGTGATGATTATGACAATTGCCATAGATTAAGCTGTCTTTCTGATTTGTTTACTTTTTAGTGTATATGTTTATAACCAAAAGAAGCATTATTTAAGTCTTTGCTATAGGTTAATAATGTGAATTATTTACGTTTGCTTCTTTTATTACACAGTAATTGCGTTTAAGGCCAAAGTGTTTTATTCAGAGTTTTGTTGGCCTTTCTAGTTGTGTAACATCCGTCATTCTTAGTGCATATCAAAAGTAGATACATTTATGTTATATTTGTCTGTAAATATTGTAGTTTGTATATTTTTAACAATTAATTTGTTTTCTTATAAAGCAAAGATCTGTATGTATTTTAATATTGCTCTTAAGATTTCAAATATTTATGAAGACACTCGCTCCTGCCCAGATAGCACACTGATGTTTTAAAAACATATTAAAAACATAAGTATTGGACGTTTTGTACATATTTAAAATGTTCAGATTAGGTCCTTAAACATTTTTAGGATATTCTAAAGACGTTCAATGTTACCTTTCTGGATGTTTTAAAATTGTCTATTGTAAGTACATAACGGACCACAAATGAACCTATTTTAAACGTTTATTTCATTGAAAAATATAGGGATTTATTTTTTAAAAATAACAAAAGACAAAACTATTTCTTTTTTAATATAATTTTTAATATATTTAGGAATTTCTATTTTAAAAATAACAAATCAATCTTATTAATAAAATAAATATATTAATTTATTATAATATTTTGTTTAATGATAAAACTCTTATCAATATGAGCAGTCGTGCTTCTGGATGCACCCAGTTTTCAATTTTAATTACTTTGGTGAAGCGGTAGAGCATGATAATCTTGCAATGCGGGTTCGAGTCCTGTTGTGATTTCTGTTATTTTTTTTTTTTTTTTCAATTTGCCAATATTTTACATAAATTTTTGATTTTTATATAATTTTTTATTTACAATAAAACAATGTTAAAAAATTAGTAATTATGTCGCTTTTATTTAACTTTTATTATACTTGTAATAACTTTAAAATATAAACAACTTAAAAATTATTGTAAAATAATAATAAAATTTAAATAAGAAAAAATAAGTGTCACGAGGACTCGAAGAATCAGTAAAATCATTGCCTGTATGCTCAACTACTGCGCCATCTCAAAGTAATTGAGATTTAGTTCTACAAAACTAAAGAAAATTGCGTTGCATGTCAAAATAAGACAGCTATAATATGGACATTTTTAAAATATCTAAATGTAATTATACTTAATACGTCCAATACTGTATATTTTGAAAACATACATATAATGTTCATGGACGTTTGGACTAAATAAGACCTAAATTTGACGTCCAATGGATGTGTGCTGTCTGAAATAAATTGAAATATATAATAATATCTATAAATATTTTATATGTATATTTAATATATATACTGTTAAATATTTTATATGTATAAACTTTAAGAATAAACATTAACTAAATTTATATGTATATATATTTATATCTATATTTATATATGTAAATATATGTATATACTTCACTATATATAACATCTTAAAACATAAAAGTAATATACATTTATATATCGTATATACATTGTCTACATATTCTATTTACTTTCTACATATCGTCAAAAAAGTTACTGCAATAATAAAATTTATAAATTTTCTTAAACTATATAAAGTCATGTTTGTACTTAAAATCTGAATAAATTTTACATACAAGCATGCATGTACCACAATATAAGTCTATAAACAATTGTCACATTTATATTTGCATTATTACACATATTACTGTACATATTGCTGTTTATACATATTGCTGTTCATACGAAGTTATATTTAGAGAATTACGTTAAAAAGAAAAAGTAACCATACTGTTCACACATAACATACTTGACACTCGCATCGCTATAGCGAATTAACAGGTCGACGTATATCCTTTTTCTCTTCTTCGTTATCAGTGAAGAATAGTTCAGAATTTTGGCAACGAAAATCACGATAAACATTAAAAACAATTCTTTACATACATATTACATTGAAAACAGTTGTCTTGCAATGCCACATTTGGATGAACGGGAAGTACATGAGAAACAAAGAAATCATATTGTTTATTACATATTTCACATGGGAATGGCCATCTCGAATGACCAGATCAATGATTATCAATTTTTCCATGTTCATTTTTTTATTTGGTGGTCTCGAATAAATGGATAAAACTAATTTATCACACTTTTCCTGTTGGTCTTCAGAAATATGTGGCCGTTTTAAAGAAACATATCGGCGTTCATCTAACTTCTTATTTTTTTCATAAGTTGTGTCACTCACCTTCAAAAATATGTAATATATTAGAACTTTATATACAAATAAACTTAAAGAAAATAATAATAAGGCCAGTATAAGAGCTACATATAAAATGTAAGTGCTAGATACTTTTTGACGCGTGTAAAGTACTACACAAAGTATAAAACTAATATATTTAAAAATCTTCATCACAGGTTTTGTATACATCTCATAGAAAAACAATGGTTTTTCCCGCTTGTATAATTTAAACCTCAAGTGCAAAGAAAACATTTTGATCAAGAGTCAATTCCGCATTTTGTGCAATCATCTTTCGATATACACTTTCTTGTAATTACTTTTTGCATTTCACATAAAAAAACAAACAGTTATTTCTACGCAAGATAAAAGCATTCAGAATAGCTTTATGAAATTAAAATAAATTCGAATTACAATGTCTACTACTTAATACATTAAAAACTATTTCGCACGTACAATCATTGTTTAGCTCTTACTTTGACCTTAAAATTATTCTTACGTTTGAATATAAAAACAAAACATTGGTAAATCGATATAAAGTTATATGTATTTGTTATAATTCTACTGTTCTTACACAATCTGTTATTATTAGTATACTACTTTTATAAACTTTAAGTTTATTTTTCTAACGTACATCGCGGGATTTATTTAAATGCTTCGATTCATGATGTTGTGTCAGATGACAAAACTCTTCAAATTCTTTGGTAGGCTTACATATACTACATCTATACAGGTATGATGTCATATCTTTATGACTATTTCGATGAGTATTATATTCGTGCTTTGTATAAAAATGTTTATCGCATATCTTAAAAATGAAGTAGTAAAGATTACTAACACGCAATATTTTAGTTTGGTAATTATTTTCATACATATTTTTAAAAAAACTTGCCATGCAATAGAACTCGACATAGGAATGCAATGCTCCCGCATGTATCGTTATATTTCTAAGATGTTTAGTTGTGTAATCACATTTAGTGCATACGAATTTATCATTGTGTTTATGAAACTTATAAAAATGCATTGACAATTTTATTTCATTTTTGCGGACGGTATCACACATCTGTTGAAGAATTATATATACACGTGATCTTAAAAGTCGGTATTTGTTTGAGCTAGAAATACATTTGTAAAGAAGACCTACGTCAGACACTTACGTGGCAAATATAAAGAATTTTATCTAAATGCTCTTGTATGTAATGGGTCAGCAGACCAGAAAAGTAATGAAAACTTCGGTTTGTACATATATTACATGCAAACACGTTCCACATCATACATTTATAAACATTTTGATGAACTTGAAACTCTTGCAAAGTATAAGAACGTTTATCACATATCTTAAAAATAAAACAGTACAAACACGCTATAAAATATTTTGATAAATATAATATTTTGATAATTGTTTGTATTTTATATATCTGAAGAAGATATATAAAATATGTTTATAAACATTTTTATGATCTCTTAATTCTTGAAATGTGTAAAATAGTTTCTTACATATCTTTAAAATGAAACAGTATAGATTACTAACATGTTATATATCATTTTGATAATTGATTTCATACATATCTTTAAAACACTTGCCACGCAAAAATATTTGTCATTGTAATGATTTGATGCATGTTTCTGAAAATAGTTAAACCGTTGAGTTGTGAAATCACATTTAGTACATACAAATGTATCATTGTTTATGATAAGTATAATAATGCGTCAGCAAGGTCCATTCATAGTCGCAAACGGCATCACATAACTACAGAAGAATTATATACACACCTGCGATTTTAAAAATCACTGTATGTTTTGAATTATAAATATTTTTGTAGAGGAAACATCCTACTTTGCAGTGATATTGCTTTTCAGTACTTGTAGGTGCTATTGTATTTCTGCTTTATATTTCGATGAGAAAAAATACACACTGTGATGTTACAGTATAACCGATTTACTGTCTGTTGCACTTTTTTCAAAATTATCTTTAAACTGTGATAGAAAGTTTTGTGCTGAGAGAGAAGAAACCGATGTGTGAAGCTATGTGAAGTCAAATAGCAACTGAGAAGTCGAATTTGACATTGCTGTGAAAGCAAAGTAAAACCTAAACAAGAGACGTAGTTGTGCGATCCTATTTATATTTTCAAAAACGCCGTATACATGATAATGACCATAAAACCATTTCGATGCAATTTGTTAATCGATTTTTTTAAGTTTATACAAATATAACACGCAATATTATTTTAAGTGTTTTTTGTAATGTTTTAAAGAATGCCGGAATTGGTTTACAAAGTATTTATCATTAAAATTATAACCTCACTTATAGGTTTGCTACAATAGTTTATTTTAATAATATTTTACATCATGATAGAAATTATAAGATATGTTACAATCATTTTCATATATATATGTGTGGTATATACATAATTTATGTACAAAGTAAATATACACGTATGTTTTCGTATAATAGGCATTCTTTGTGCAAAAATAAGATAACATTATGTAATAAAATACTTTTTGTGTACGACATGTAGTCGTGTTCTATTTTTACAAAATTTTCATATCATATATAATACTTATGTACTAACATGATAAAACCATTTGTAAACATTTTGAATCTTTATTGAATATATATAATATGTTAAATATTTTCTATGTATAAACTTTAAGAATATACATGTAATACGTTTAAATGTACTTATATTTGTATATTTATATACGTATATTTGTATATATTTATATAAATATATATATATTTTAATATATATAACATATTATAATATAAAAATATTATTGTACATTGTTTACATGTTCTATTTACTTTCTACATATCGTCGAACAATTTACTGCATGCACTAATAAACTCTATAAGCTTTCTTTAACTATATTCAGTCTTGTGTGTACGTACAATCTGAACAAGTTTTTACATATAAGCATGCATGTGCCACAATATAACTTTATAAACAGTTGTTACGTTTATATTTGCATTACTACACATATTACTGTACATATTACTTTCCATAATAACTTATAATTAAAAAAAGATGTTAGAATGTAATAATCATATTGTACATAACATATTTGACAATCAAACGGCAGTAACAAATGAACAAGTCGATGTACATTCTTGTTCTCTTTTTCGTCATAAAATGAACAACTAGGAATTTTGATTCGAAAAGTCACAATATGCTTTACATGGTGGACAGTCGTTTTGCAGTGCTACATTTGGATGAACGGGAAGTACATGAGAAACAAAGAAATCATATTGTTTATTACATATGTCACATGGGAATGGCCATCCCGAATGACCAGATCGATGATTATCTATTTCCATGTTCATTTTTTTATTTGGTGGTCTCGAATCAATGGATGAAGCTAATTTATCACACTTTTCCTGTTGGTCTTCAAAAATATATGGCCGTTTTGAAGAAACATTTTGGCGTTCATCTAACTTCTTTTTTTCTTCATAAGTTGTGTCACTTATCTTCAAAAATATAAGATATAAATTTATACAAATACACTTAAAGAAATAATAATAAAAATGCCATATAATAATAATAATAAAGCCAGTAAGAGCTACATATAAAATGTACGTGCTAGATATTTTTTGACGTATAAAGTACTACAAAGTATAAAACAAACATATTTAAAAATCTACTTCACAGTTTTGTATACATCTCATATAAAAACAAATGTTTTTGTTCGCTTATATAAGTTAAAACTCAAGAACAAAGAAAACGTATTGATTAAGAGTCAACCTCGCATTTTGTGCAATTACCGTTCGATATACATTTTCTCGTAATTATTTTTTGCATTTCACATATGGCAAAAAAAGAGTTATTTTTACGCAAGGTGTAAACAAGACATTTAAAAAAGCTTGATGAAATTAAGATAAATTCGAATTACAATGTCTACTACTTAATACATTAAATACTATTTCGCACGTACAGTGTTTAAATCTTACTTTGAATTTACAAGTTTTCTTACGGTTGAATATTAAACAAAACATTGGTAAATCGATATAAAGTTATATGTATTTGTTATACAATTTTACTGTTCTTACATACTCTGTTATTATTAGTATACTACTTTAATACTTTATGTTTATTGTTTTAACGTACATCGCGGGATTTAGTTAAATGGTCCGATTTATGATGCCGTGTCAGATGAGAAAACTCTTCAAATTCTTTGGTAGGCTTACATATACCACATCTATACTTGTTTGACGTCGTACATTTATGACTATCTCGATGAGTATTATATTCGTGCTTTGTATAAAA